>NC_063446.1:49973726-50277175 GCF_020379485.1 Brassica napus | reverse complement strand
CCAGGACGTTAGAGATCCTGTGGGTAGCTGCTTAAGCCAGTGCATCGCTTCTCCAGTCAGAGTATACTTGAAGAGCTTGCACAATAGGTAGTCCTCAGGGACTCCAACCATACGAATATCAGCGATAAGATCCTCGAACCTCTCCAGATGGTCCATAGGATGCTCGTGCGGTAACCCAGAGTAGGGTATCTGCGACACGAGTGTGTAGTACTGAGGCTTCAGCTCGAAATTCTCCTTCTGAATCTCTGGAAGTCGAATAGCTGATCTCCTGGCGTAGTACTCGTCTGGACGATTGTAGTCAGCCAGTGCCTTTGGTGGAGCAGCCTCTTCTACAGGTTGAGCAGCTCCTGTAGCATCAGCATCAAGGATTACAGTCCCCTGAGCGTCTAGTTTCTGACCTGTTGCATTACGCAGATGACCATCCTAGTCATACAGGTTTCCATTCTCATCCTGTCTGAGAATAACAATCGCAACCATGCTTCGCGACTGAGGATCGATCGATGTACGCGGTGTAGTATCGATCGAAGTCGAACGATGTGGATCGGTCGACGATCAAGGTCGGGTGTCGGTCGATGGGTGGGTGCGAGAGTCAGTCGACGTGAAAGCTGCTGCATCGAGCGATGTGGAACGTTGATCTTTGCGGATCGTGCGTTCCAAGTGAGCAGGATCTTCTGAGAATAGCAGGTGTTTTTCCTTGTTGCTTCTGGTACTGCTAGGCATGCACCTGAAAAGACTAAAAAAAAAAAAAAAAAAAAAAAAAATTGTGTCAGAATGGGGGTAAAGAAAAAGAAAAGAATTAATAACACTAAATCTAATGGCGATCAAAGCTCTCCGGCAACGGCGCCAAATTTGATACCACTCAAATTACCCTAAGGAGTGAATTACTCTCTCAAATAAGAGGTTCAATTGTAGTACTTAGGGATCGAATCCACAAGGAGCTAGAGAACCTATTAAATCTAGTAATTTATTAATTCTAAGTGTTTGTTTGTTTTAAGGTTTAAAATGTAAATAGCAATCCTAATTGAGCAAGTCTATTGCTCGACTAACAAGATGATTTGGGGTGTAACTTATTGGAAAGGTATTAGATGCAGGGTTTCTATTCAGGTGTTGGAGATTATAATCCTATAGATGCCTATCAGTTGCATGCATGATATATTAGAGCTCAACCCTTTAGACACAGTGATCAGCGATGGCAATGTTTCACTGGTTAACTAACTAGATCTTGGATCTCAACTGTCGTTTGTTGACCACAAGAAAGTGTCGATCGATGGTCCTATAGGGATATCGATCGATAAACCTTTCACAAATATCGATCGATTGTCAGAAGACAATATCGATCGATGCTTCTAGTTAAGCCTTAGGCGTAAGTTGATAATGCTCACTAGCTTTCTAGTTCAGCGGTAGCCTTTTTCCAGTTGTCTAGTATGACAGATTTGGTTCAGGACTGGATGATCAAGGATGCTTGACTCAAGCAGATTCCTAGGATGTCACTGGGCACGGACAAGGTCAGCGAATTCACGCTCGTCTCGGCCTTACGCTGATAAGCTTTGATGGCTGAGACGGTATCACTGCAGTATTGCGATCCTCCGATGATCATGTTCACTCTACGGCGATTGTTGTCATTGCCTTCTCGTCCTGCCTTCTTCCGCGCTTTTCTCCTGATTGGCTCCTTTGGGAAGAGTTCTCCGTTTGAGGAATCTTATCGTTTTTCGAGAGGCGGTCTGACACGCGGATGAGGTCTTTCAAGCTAGACACTTTGGCGAATTCTCCCACAAGCAGCTTTGCGGTCAACCTTGCTCCGAGAACTTTGCAGTTAACGGTAGAGTGGCTGCAGGCCTGGTGAAAGTCGCAGAAGACATTCTCGTCGTAATTTGGATTTAGGGTCCATGTGTTACTCCTCGTCCAGCCTTGCTTCGATCCGGATTTGATGGCGGAGTTATGTGCTCCCTGGGTCTCTTCTTCCCCGCTATGGACGTTTTTGTTGTTTCGAGGGTTTTTCTTTTTCGACTTTTGGTCAGACCCAGGATCCTTTGATGACGTCTTCGTCAGCTTCTGCTTTTGCGACAAGACCTTTGTCTCCTCCTCGATGATTATGTAGTCTGTGGCTTTTTGGAGCGCATCCTGGTTCGTACGCGGCTTCTCCAAAGTTATCCACTTCCTGAACTTCGACTTGTACCAGAGCGTCTTTCGGAGCGCGTCTATGGCCACTTTGTCGCTTATTCCGCTGACTGTAGCCATAACGGTCTTGAACCGTATTATGAAGTCGCGAAGAGATTCGTCCTCTCCCTAGGATAGGTTTCAGAGGTCAACGTCGGAGGTTCCTCGATCTATGAACATCGAGTACTGCTTAAGAAACTCCGAGGCGAGTTCGCGGAAACTTCCGATGGAATTTCGCCTCAAACGAGAGAACCACTCAAGTGCTGCTCCTCGGAGGTTCTCGACGAAGAGGCGGCATTCGCCGACATCTCTTTCGCTTTCTCTAAACTTGGCTCTCCCCATCGCGATCTGGAAAGCTTATAAGTGTGCCTTATAATACACTCCTAGGATGCTTCTCTGGTTGGAATGGGATAGATCCTTGCAAACAGAGAATCAAAGACTCAATCTGCTTCAAGGTTTGTGGAATGAATGGTGACACAAAGAGATGTGAGAGGTCTCCTTGATACTCCTAAGTGAATCCCTTGGATATGACACACCAAGACAATCACTCTTGTGGTTTTTGTTAGATATGACACACTAACAAAGACTCAAGAACACTCAGATCTACAAGAAGACTTGCAGCCGTCAGAGAGAGACAAGAGTCTGAAAATAAAAGATTGGATAGTTTTATTAGGGTTTTTAGACACATATTTATAGAGAAGGCAAGGAACAGGCTCTTTGGTCTCTAAATGGACCTTAAAAATAAACCTTATAAAACCTTATAAGGGTTTTCAAGTCTGGCAGCTTAATTCTCAAGTCTAGCAGCCTAATTCTCAAGTCTAGCAGCCTAATTCTCAAGTCTAGCAGCCTAATTCTGCTTCATGTTAACAAAGATAAATAATTAAAATAAAGTCTTGAACTGAGATCATCAAATGAGTGATAGGAAAGCAACATATGGCCTCATTAAAAACCTATCTTTGGAAAACCCTGTGGGACAAAACCAAAGATAGGGAAAAAGAGCACACATATGTTACTTGCTCATTTGATGTCTATCTTGGAGCTGAGATGGCTTGAATTGTGGCAAGTGTGTCTTGGTTGATCAAGCTTCTTCCAAGACTCTCTTCTTGCTTCAGTGATGTCTTAAGTAATCCTCCAATGGCTTCTTTGAGTTGCTTGCTTCTGGCTCGAGTCATAGGACCTTCAGATATGGCTAGAGCTCCTCCATCAGCTGGATCATCCATGCTCTCATTATCTTCTTTGTTTGGCTGGTCCATGATCATATCATCCCCTCCCTCTTGAAAAGGATTTGTCCTCAAATCTAGCTCATCTGCAACAAAAGGAGCCAAGTCAGTAACATTAATGTTGATAATCAGATTACACTTACCTTGCAAGCCTCTTTGATAGGCATTGTTGCTGACTGGATTTGTTTGGTAGAAGGAACTGATACGTTGGGCTCTCCATACTCCTGATGCATTCCCCAAACCCGATTCACACACACTGAAACAAAACAAGTTAGCACATGCGAAGTTGTCATAAAGTAAGAGTCTTATCCCAAATTTGTGTAATTAAATAAAGAACTTTTGAAAACATGATTATTTACCTTAGCATACTCACCTGGTCGCCATAGACAGGATTGAGATGTTCTAAACTCAGAAAAGTTCAGACAAAGCAAACACAGAATCACCCGACTTGTAGAGCCCATAACTCTTTCATTTGAGAACCTTTGGACATGATTCCAATTCGACGTGATATCATGATGAGTTAAGTTTCCATGGCAGTTGAGTTTGTTGCTTAATTCCTTCTGGTTTCTGAGATATGATCCTCGGACTGCTCCTATATCAAAGCTGGCGGCTAGACAGCTTCCAAGATTTGATTGTTGCATCTCCAATTTAGCCAAGGATCCATTCTTGATACTCTGATCATTACTATAGCCTCTCCTTTCGAAAAGTATAGCACTCAAAACTGTTTGTCCTGTACCAATAGAAAGCAAATCAGGTTTCATGCGTTTCTTTGAATCTAGATAATTACCTCGGGTTGGTTTATTTGGAGATTGATGTAGACTGAGTCCATCTGGTGGTTTCTCCTTGATTTGAGAAGAAAACATGAGTTCTCCTCCTACTCCAGTAATCACTTCACCATTTACTCTAATGAAATCTCCATCTCCACTCTTGGTTTGACAATCTCTGAAATGGTATTGAAGCTTTTGCAAATCTAGTGGCTTACACACCTTGACATGATCAAGAAGCAAGACATTTTGATCAGCTTCCAAATCTTTATTACCCAATCTGGTTCTAGCACGAGCAGAGCACTCTCCAGGGATGATAAGTATGCTGCCATATGCTCCAGGTTTCCACAAGTAGATCTGTAACCTTCCAGCCCAATTGCGTTGTCTGGTTTGTTGGATCCAGGAAAGAGTGGGTAACATTCTCCAATTGGTTTCGTAGTGAAACTCTTGCTGAGCTGAGACGTGCATCCCTTTAACTTCAGATGGTAAAAGATCACCAAAAACAATTGTTGTTGCTGCCGATTTCTTCTCAATCACTATGGGATTGTTCCTGTGATTCCACAAATCTCCTCCAGGCTCAAATACAACATGTTCCATGCCCAGTTCGTGTCTTGAAAGCTCTACTGCTCTGGTCTTGTTCCAGACAAAGAGATGGATCAGAAAAGTATCCAAGAATGTCTTTTGGAGATCACACGGATCAAAGACAATCAGTTGTCCCTTTTTGCAAGCTGTTTGTGGTTCCCTGGGTGTCTCTTCTGGTACTATGGCTTGTTTGAAAGGAACCATGACGTTCTGAACAGGCTGCTCATCTTTCTGAATGGCAACTGATGATTCTTTGGCTTGATCTCCTTGAATAGAGGTAGTTGATACCGGCTCTGCTGAATTAAGTTCTGAGACTGAAGTTATTAACTCCTGGTTCTGTTCTTCTAAGGATGGACGTGTAGTATAGGTATCCCTGAATTGTTTCTCCACATCCATAATCACCTGAGACAGCTTCTTTATGTCCTCACTGAACCAGCTCGTTGTCTTGCTAGGTAAACCAATAACACTGGTTGAACTTGATCTCATTATGCTTTGTTGTTCCTGGACTGAGTTTGAAGAGCATGGCTTTGTTTCACACTGTTTTCGAAGTACTTCCTTGTGGTACTGTCTTGGAAAATACTTATGACGCATCAAAGCCCTCAATTTGAGCCAGGTTGCAACAGGTTCTTTTCCATAGTGTCTCCTAGATGACACCAATTGATTCCACCAGCTTGAAGCATAACCATAAAACTCAGCAGTAGCCATTTGAACCTTCTTTCTTTCAGCAGAGTGTTGACAGTTAAAAATCAACTCCATCTTCTCTTCCCACTCCACGTATGCAGCAGGGTCAGCATCACCATAGAAAGGAGGGATTTTTAGCTTTTGATCAGCCAATTTATCTTTGTGATTGCTTCGGCCTTCATGCCCACGTCTTTGTCTCCTCTCACTGCTTCTAGACTCCAAACTCTGACCAGTAGCTTGTTGGAGTTCCTGTCTCAACTCATGCCGGAATTTATCAAGGCTGGCTTTCATCTTCTCCTGCATCTGAGCACTCATAGCCTTAAGTAAAAGCTTTTCATCCTTAGTGAGTTCTCCTTTTTGATCTCCTGCCATGGTACCTGAGACAAGAGAAAGACTAAGCCAGTAAGTAGTTCGAAATCAAAATTAAATAAGGAAAACAAACAAGAGATGAAACAGATTCAGCACAGATCTAGAATAAAAATTCTCAGATTTATCACATTCAAAGCACAGAACAACAGATCTATCAATATTGAACTCATATTGAAAATAACAAGCCCTACATCAGACAATAATCAGACACTCAACCTGAGATTAGATCTAGAACAGTTTGACCAAAAACTCAAACAGATCAAGAAAAACTCAACCTATTCAAGCCCAAATCGAATCAGATTCAAATCTAGACAGAGAATTTCGACCACAAACCCAAACAGAACAGATCTAAACAGATTAGAAGAATTTCAATTTTTTTTTTTTTTTCAGATCTAGGGTTCATAAGAAAATTTCGAAATTGAAAATAGAAGTAGAGAGTTTAGAAACTTCCTTCCAGAAATAGCTCTGATACCACATAATACACTCCTAGGATGCTTCTCTGGTTGGAATGGGATAGATCCTTGCAAAAAGAGAATCAGAGACTCAATCTGCTTCAAGGTTTGTGGAATGAATGGTGACACAAAGAGATGTGAGAGGTCTTCTTGATACTCCTAAGTGAATCCCTTGGATATGACACACCAAGACAATCACTCTTGTGGTTTTTGTTAGATATGACACACTAACAAAGACTCAAGAATACTCAGATCTACAAGAAGACTTGCAGCCGTCAGAGAGAGAAAAGAGTCTGAAAATAAAAGATTGGATAGTTTTATTAGGGTTTTTAGACACATATTTATAGAGAAGGCAAGGAACAGGCTCCTTGGTCTCTAAATGGGCCTTAAAAATAAACTTTATAAAACCTTATAAGGGTTTTCAAGTCTGGCAGCTTAATTCTCAAGTCTAGCAGCCTAATTCTCAAGTCTAGCAGCCTAATTCTCAAGTCTAGCAGCCTAATTCTGCTTCATGTTAACAAAGATAAATAATTAAAATAAAGTCTTGAACTGAGATCATCAAATGAGTGATAGGAAAGCAACATATGGCCTCATTAAAAACCTATCTTTGGAAAACCCAGTGGGACAAAACCAAAGATAGGGAAAAAGAGCACACATATGTTACTTGCTCATTTGATGTCTATCTTGGAGCTGAGATGGCTTGAATTGTGGCAAGTGTGTCTTGGTTGATCAAGCTTCTTCCAAGACTCTCTTCTTGCTTCAGTGATGTCTTAAGTAATCCTCTAATGGCTTCTTTGAGTTGCTTGCTTCTGGCTCGAGTCATAGGACCTTCAGATATGGCTAGAGCTCCTCCATCAGGTGGATCATCCATGCTCTCATTATCTTCTTTGTTTGGCTGGTCCATGATCATATCACCTTAGGATCGGTTGTACCATCGTTAGGTGTCACTTTGACCTTTCCGGGATCCGAAACCCTAGTTTCGGTGATGCGAGTAGTGAAGGGTGTTTTCAGAGCCTCCTCGAGCAGTAGATCGATCTCAGTTGCTAGTAGTGTGATGGATTTAAGATTTCACCGCTCTAACTTCTGCTACCGTTTTCATGAGATGATCGCAGAGATCGCGAATCTCGAAGTTTTCGCTAGCAGATTTTTGTCCTTGTCTGTGTTTGCCGCGAGTGTTCCGAGTTTCCTCCTCGGCTAGTTCTTCCTGTTTGTCCCAGAAGACGGCTTCTTCTTCTTCGGTCATAGGGTTGTCGTACTGGGAATCGTCCCGAGCTGCACGACTCCTTGTGCGACGTGGATGTATGTCTGCTTCTTCGTCCATAGGCTAGCATCCACATCGACGCGTTAGATTTCTCCTTCTTCTTTATCTTCCTCGATAGGGGGAAGATCTCCTGGGTTTTTTCGTGTTGGCACGGGGGTGAGTTCGTCGGGATTTTGTCCCGATGGTTTTCCATGTGCGTTGCCGGACCAGTCCAAAGGAGTCGCGAAATCGTGTCTCCTTCCGCGGATTCGGGTTGTTCCACGCGGAAGAATGGTCTTGGTTCTTGCTTTTAGGGTTCCGACCTGTGTAGTGAGAGAACTCATGACCTTGTCCTGTTCTGCCGACTTCTTTTCGAAAATCGAGAACATCTTCTTGACCTCCTCGAACGTTGTGGTGTTTGCGTTAGCGTTAACGTTCGTTGCTGGAGTATTTTCAACGTTGTCGTCGGCGGCGTTGCCGTCACGAGTTCGTTGGTTGTTGAGATTGTCGGTTGACATGTTTGATCGAGCGTTCGTGGCCGAGAGTTAGATTGATCCGTACCCCCCTCCTTCTAGCGCCAAACTGTGGGCACCAAAATTTGCATTGTGGACTTCCGTCGATTTAGGAAGGCTAAGAAAACCTAACTTTCACAGGTCCATGATATCTGCTAAACCACACGCCAAACAATCAAACACAATAGTAAACAGACGTAAAAGAAATACGAAACACGAAATATGAATGAGTAAAAAGCAAGAGGAGATCTTATTTCGACTTTGTGTTTGAACAATTACAAACGGCAAGAGTCTCGGCCACAAGAGCTGTTGGCGAGTTCCCTAGTTCTAGTAACCTAAGACTGCTAAACCTAATCGAATCGAAGTTCGATAGCAAAAAGGAAATATAGCCTAATGCTCTAATTTCTAAGTTTGCTCTGGAATTTTTCGTCCCTCTGCATCTTCAACCTCGACGTCCTTATATACTCCTCCTAGAGGCAGTTTGCTATTTCCCTTTATGCCCTTGGTCGATGATGTGATCTTGGCTAGCAATGGAACTGAAGAGATGGACCAGCTTGAACCAGAGCTTGAGGAAGTTGAAGAAAGAACCGAAGAATAGCTTGAACCAGAGGGAACAAATGAGAAGGACCTAGAAGTACCGATTGGTCCAATGACAAGATCAAAGCAAGCAAGATTTCGACAAGCTCTTCATCAACTACTTCACACTATCCAGGGCAGTCTAGAGTGTGCTTACCCAACCACTCTGGTTGTTATTCAAGCCATCTAAGACATTCATCAAGAGAGGTGTTGTGACTTGCACTCTTTTCCTAAGTTTGGTTTTGTCCCAATGGGTTTTTCAAACAAGGTTTTTAATGAAGCTTGGACACAACACTTATACATGAGCCTCTTGATGAAACTAAGCCTAATCCAGGCCCATTTCCTACTCTAATTTCGTGCATGAAGAAACCAGGAGCCTTTTCTTATTTTCAAATTTAAACTTAGTCTTTGTTTTAATTGTTTTGAGTGTTTTCAAGAAGCTGTGCATGTACAGTCTTCTTCTCTTTATATTGTGGACGAAAATCATCAATAAAATCATCAAACTCTTTTCTATTAAAAATTATCTCTGAATCTTGTTTGATCAGGCTTGTTCTAAGTGTATTTCGGATCTTAGATCCTTACCTTGCAAGCAAACCCTTGATACTCCAAGATTCATTCCAAAACTCTTAGAAGTATCATCTCAATCCACCTCTTATTTCAGCATCACAATCGTTGGAGAACATTCAGGGACGTGATCAATCTATCCAGGATCACTTCAAGTGGTATAAGAGCAGATCTCCATCATTAGGTTGTGTTTTTCCAGATCTGCAACTTTTAGACTTTACATATTATGTTATCAGATCTGTTCTAAATCTAGATCTTGCTAGAAACATGTTTATAAGGGTCAGATATACCTAGAAAAAGTTTTAAAATTGCTAAATAATCTGATTTGATTTCCGAAATTGCAGATAAAAGAATTAGGGTTCTTCATGAAAATTTCAGAAATCTGATTATTCTAAATTCAATTCCATTACTTTCTGTTATATTATGTTTCTGTGATCTTTTTTACTGGTTTTGTGATTAGAATTTGATCAGGAACCATGGGGGAAGAAAACAATCAGAACAAGGGAATAGATAAACTTTTGCTGGCGGCCTTAACTGCGCAGATGTCTGCTTTAATGGATCAGAAACTAGAAGACTACAGAGCTGAGGTTGCCCGGTAAAAACGTGAGAGGCCTGGAAGAAGTCCAAACCAATCTGCCTCGGAGAGCTATTATAGTCATTCCAACTGATCTAGTGGCACCAGAAGAAGGAGGCGAGATCAAGAAGAAAGACCACAAACCAATGATCCTCTGGGTGGTTTGAAATTGAAGATTCCTGAGTTTAAAGGCACTGCTGATCCAGAAGAGTATTTAGAGTGGGAAAAGAAGATTGAACTTGTGTTCAATTGCAGAGACTACACACAAGAGTACAAGATGAATCTTACTCCTACTGAGTTCAAAGAGTATGCGCTAAGTTGGTGGGATAACTTGGTTACAGCAAGAAGAAGGACTGGAGATTTTCCTGTTGAAACCTGGAACCAGATGAAGGTAATCATGAGGAAGAGATTTGTACCAAGCCACTACCACAGAGAGCTGCACTTCAAACTCAGAACACTGTCTCAAGGAAGTAGATCAGTTGAAGAATATTATAAGGAGATGGAAACCTTTATGCTGAGAGCTGGCATACAAGAAGACAGAGAAGCAATACTGGCCAGTTTCATGGGTGGTCTAAACCGAGACATCATGGACATACTTGAAGTACATCATTATGTTGAGTTGGAAGAGCTTTTGCACAAGGCAATTATGTTTAAGCAGCAACTAAAACGAAGAGGCTACAAGTCTAGCTATGGAGCCATCAAGCCACACTACCAGAAGGACGAAAAGACCAGAGAATCCGAACCATTCTCCAAGCCTAAAGTGGAGGAACAAAGTATTAAAGGAAAGGAAGTTTCCACGGCATCCAAAACCAGAGACATACAGTGCTACAAGTGTAAAGGTTATGCACACTATGCCAGTAGCTGCTCCAACAAAAGGGTAATACTCATCAAAGAAAATGGAGAAATTGAATCAGAGGAAGATGAACAATCTGAGTCTGAAGAAGAAAGAGTGGAGATGCCAGCTCGTGGAGAGTTACTTGTCGCAAGGAGAATACTGAATCTGCAAGCCAAGACTGTTGGAGATGAGCAAAGAGAGAATATGTTTCATACTCGCTGTATGGCCCAAGGCAAGGTATGCAGTTTGGTTATAGATGGAGGAAGTTGTACCAACGCTGCAAGTGAAACCATGGTTGAGAAACTTGATCTGAAGATCATGAAAAGACCAACCACCTACAAGTTACAATGGCTTAATGATGAAGGAGAGCTGGAGGTGAAACACTAAGTTAAGATATTGTTGTCTATTGGGAAGTATGAGGATGAGATATTGTATGATGTCTTACCAATGGATGCTGGACACATACTGCTTGGAAGGCCTTGGCAGTCCGATAGAAGAACTCTTCATGATGGGTTCACAAACAGATACTCGTTTGAGTACAAGGGAAAGAAGACTGTCTTAGTTCCTTTAACACCACAAGAAGTCCATCTAGATCAGATAGCTTTGAAGAAGAACAAAGCTTCATCAGAATCAAAGACAAAACATGCTGCCAATCTGTTGCTTCAACCTAAGGGAAGTTCTTTACCTCACTTGCTGTTTGTTTTAAAAGAATGTTTAAACATAACAAAGCCAGTGCAGGATCTTCCTAGCAAAATACAGATGCTTTTGCAAGAATTCAAAGACATATTTCCAGAAGAAGCTCCACAAGGATTACCACCTATCAGAGAGATAGAGCATCAAATTGATTTTATTCCAGGAGCTTCACTTCTAAACATGCCAGCCTATAGAACTAATCCTTTGGAGACCAAGAAACTACAACAGCAAGTCACTGAGCTTATGGAGAAAGGTCATATCTGTGAAAGCATGAGCCCATGTGCAGTCCCAGTCTTGCTTATGCCCAAGAAAGATGGTAGTTGGAGAATGTGTGTCGATTGCAGAGCCATCAACAATATCACTGTAAAATATCGACACCCCATTCCTAGATTAGATGATATGCTTGATGAGTTGCATGGTTCTAGCATATTTTCTAAAGTTGATTTGAAAAGTAAATATCACCAGATTAGAATGAAAGAGGGTGATGAGTGGAAAACTGCATTTAAAACAAAACATGGGTTATGTGAATGGTTAGTGATGCCATTTGGGCTGACTAATGCACCTAGTACTTTCATGAGGTTAATGAACCATGTTCTTAGAACATTTATAGGTCATTTTGTCTTGGTTTACTTTGATGACGTTCTGATCCACAGCAAGAACTTGGATGAGCATCTTGAGCATCTTAGGAAGGTTCTAGAAGTGCTTAGAAAAGAATCATTGTTTGCTAATCTAAAGAAATGGGCTTTTGGAGCAGATAACCTTGTCTTTTTAGGTTTTGTTGTGAGTGCAGATGGAATCCAGGTTGATGAAGAAAAGATCAAAGCTTGGATTCAAGCAAGGCACGGTGGAGATATCGTGTGACTCTCAAAGTGCATTGTGTCTAGCAAAGAACAATGTGTATCATGAGAGGACTAAGCACATCAGCAGAAAGATGCACTTCTTCAGGGATATTATCGCTTAAGGTGTGTAAGTGTGAAGAAGATTCGTACTTCTAAGAATCATGCTGATATATTAACCAAGGTGGTTCGGTTAAGAAGTTTGAGGAAGCGGTGGACTTCCACGGGATGTACGAACACTGAGGACCATTCGTCATCGCCTGGAAAAGCACGGATTTGCTTAACCTAAGTAGTGGATCATGTTTGTTGTCATCAAGGTGGAGTTTGTTGGAATTCAGGATTACGTCAGAGACTACGTCAAGGAATCTATCAAAGATTTCGTTAGGATTTGGTGATGAAAATCAAATAAGATCGCATAACTTAAACCAAGACAAAGAAGTCATATTAGGAAAAGAAAATATCACTTTTATGGATATGGAAGTTGATAGAATTCTGGAAATATTACTTGCATGAAGTTATAGAAGTTGGTAAGTATTTTGGAAATATTCATAATAGGTTTATGGAAATGAGCGAATGCCCTAATTCAACTAGGTTAATGGAATAGACTCTTCCTATATAAAGGAAGCTCGTGTGTTCTCTTATCTATGGACCACGCAAGTTGATTTGTAAGCTTAAGAGAGAGATGTTCTATATCTTTGTGATTAAGGTTATAGTGGATTGCCTCTTGCCAGACTATTTTAGATGAACTCTGGGTAAACAATTTCTTGTATCCTTTTTCTATCTTTTCCGTGTTTTTCTTCGGTGTCATTGTTTGATTCCGGTTTAAGGTCAAAGTGTTCCTGCCATTATAGTTTTAACAGTTAGTCATTCTTTATCGACAATATATGTTAACATGATTTATGATAAATATGTACTATCAGTTTGACAAGACAAATTATTTTAAATAGAATTAATGATATTTGTAACAAAAAACCATGAACCGTTTCAATTAATAGAAATTGTCGGTAAAAAAGATGATCATATATACATATTTCGCGTTTGTCTCAAAATAATATATATATTATATGTAAAAATATTTATAGATGGAAATGATCTTATAGATATACATATTACACAAACTCTAATCTACCACCCAGCACTAGCCATCCTTCGAATCCTCCTTAATTTGTCTCCATTCTTCTCTTTGGTAATTTGGGTGCTTCTGTTCATCACCTGCATGCCATTATATGATTAAATACTATTAAAAAAATTTTAAGACCAATTTGTTACATTTACTTTATAACGCTTGTTTGAATAGAAACTAACGGTATCTCCAATAAAGTCAATTTGGTATCCAATAGTATCACATTTTTTTTACATGTAATGTTTTTTGATGAATCCATACTCGTGGATGACCTCTTGGAATTTATTTAATATTTTTATGGGGACAGTACAATGGAAATTTGATTATTACCTCTTGCCTTCTTTTCTTTTCATTCTCTTCCTATCAAGAAAAAAAGTACGAATTGTATAAGAATTAATAATAATAACAATAATAATATTTGTTTCAATATAAAAAAACATAGATAATATGTGGTTGCAATAATGATTAATTAAGAAAGTACCACAATTTTCTTCAGCTTCAGATTTTCTTCCGTGAGTTGGTTCAATTCCAACTCCAACTCCACAGTATACGCCTAAAAAAAGGTTAAACTCCCGATGACAAAAAAGAAAGAAAGGTAAAACCCATAGGACACACACACATACGCCAAAACTTAAACGTTTTCTCTAAGAACTATATCAATAAATAAAGGTACAAACCAGATTCGATAAAAATAGTAGGCAAGATTCGATGAAATTTGTATCTATTTGATCCCAGACTTACTTGTCTCCGGGCTCGAGACCGTGCCGCAGATTCGCGGTTTTTAATCATCCGTCGCTGTCTCCGCTCCATCAATATCTCGGGTGGACCGTCAATTATTCGTTTCTGGATCCGAAAAGCATTTAAACCGGGTAAGTACTGATCACTCCTCTCCTTTCCGGTCATACAGCTTGAGGATTCTCCCATACCCGAGTAAAATGGCCGATTTTCATTGAAACCTGTCCGGTTATCACCATAATTGTTTTTGGTTTGACAATGTAAACCGACTCCGAACTCCGGATTATAACCGAAATCAGAACTCGACATCTTCATCGTTGTTTTTAATGGTTCTTGAACAACCCCAGCCTTAACAAGAAAATCCTCAAGCGTGATCTCACCAAGGGTTTGTTGCCGGCGATTATCTTCGTCGGGGTTTTGACCGGCAATTGACGACGGTGGTGGTTGTTGTACGCCGTTTTGTATCTCAAACCAAACTTCCTCGACGGTTTTCTTGTACAAAGGTACGGGGACTGACAACGAACCTTGACGTGGCACTATGGTCGGTTTCTCCCCATCCTGTTGGGCGCCAGCTCCCCCGCCGTTGTTTTCCTCGACAGTCATCCACATGTTCGCGAGGAGCTCGTCCATATTCATTGCTCCAAAGCTCTTGCCGCTTTTCATCTGAATCTCGTCAAGAGTCAGTGACATGATCGAGTTTTGTCTGCCTACTGGTGGGTGCTCCTCTACTGCTGTTTCCTGTGGATACCTTTGCAGTTGCGTTTGGAGATCGTGGTTGAATACATGGAAGGTCGAAGTCTCTGATTCGAGACCCGGCATCGTTTTAAGACCTATAAATCTTGTTATGTGAACATGCATTCATATATCAGTAAGAGAATCTAAAATTTTAAACAAAAAGTTATGAAATTAATGGATACAGAATTACAATAAGCCAGAACAATTATTATGAACGTCAATTTCATTACAGAATGTGAGTGTCTGTAAGATATTACGAAATTTGCTTTAAAAGCTCAATTGAAAAGCTTAACTGATTTTATTTCTAAAAATTAAAAGAAACGATGAGAAGCATAACTATTGGAATATGTTGTTTATCAAAAAAAGAAAACCTATTGAAATATGTTGGCTAGGACACCATGAACCAAGTTTGCATTAGATCACAGATTGTGCCAAAGAAATATAAACAACAGAAATAAAAATCTTGTTACCCGGAACAGTAATATAGGGAGAAGAAGAAGAAAGGAAAATAGCGAGCAGTGATGTGTCAGTGAAAACTAGAGCTTACGGAGATACTTTTAAAATGAAGATGAGGCGGAGTTTACAATGGTGACATTTCTCTGTATATATAAGCATGCATTATTTTGGTAAAAAGAAAACATGCATGCACTCGAGTGATATATATTTTATTTTTAATTTATATGATTAGTAAAGAAGAGTGTAACTGCAACAAAAATAAAATAAATATTTGATGTTTAAAAAATATATATATATATTGAAAAATGCCTTTCAAGTAAAAAGTTGATGTTTATTAATGTGGTACGTCGAATCTGGTACTTGATTATTTGCTTTCTTGTTTATCGACTGACACGTTCATGACGCTTGTCTCAATTTTCCTGCTAAAATTCTTTCATATATTCTCCTGCGAAATTTTACCTCACTTTTACTTTTACAAGGATTTTTGCCTCCAAGCTAATTGGTCTTATAATATATATTATAGATAAACTAATGCAAGCATCTACATTTTTTTTTCACTACGAAAAAAATTTCTACTACTAAAACAGAAAATAGTTTGAATAGTTAAACTGAAATAAAATATCCAACTATAAAAACAATTTATCGTTTGAGCTAAAGAATCCGTAATTGCATTTCTAAACAATTTTCTATACACGTTTTAATACTTTTTAAATATATACATGCATTGTAACGCCTCGACGGTTATCCAAACACGTGTAAAATTATACGGTTTATACTATCGAGGATGACGACTTTTGTGAGACGTTACAATTCGTAAATGAGAATAATTTAAATATTTCAATTTTTGGTATATAATGGTGTATATAAGAAAACTAAAAAAAAATGATTTGATTAATCAGTGAATAGCATTTCTAGTCAACATTACGAGAAAATTTTATAACTAAACACAATTCAATTGAAAGTTTCATAACTGATGACATATTGGGAAATCATTTTTGATTCTGTGTAAGCGAGGATGAAATACACGAAAATATCACAGTGATATTACTACTAAGTGTAATAAACAAAATTTTGAACTTTCCAACAGTAAACTACCAACTATCAAACAAAAGTGTAATCCGCAAACAGATATTAGACGTGGAAAGATAACGTGCAGTGAGGGTCGGAGCGTTCCAATACAAGTGACCGCAAGAAGAAGAAATATTATTAGGTGCGTGGAGCAAAGTCCCTCAATCAGAAATTTAATGAGAATAGAATAAGGTTTAGGAAAACGGTGGGAAAAACTCTCTGTGAATAACTTTCTAAAATAGCTTGCACCAGGGTTTCGGAATTCTCCTCAGGTGTGTTTTATGTTGATTTTACCCCACCGGTTTAGTTTTCCGAGCTGGTAGGTTTACTATCATAGTTTAGCTATTGTCGTCAAAAAAAAAAAAATACCTCGCATGAACATGACTAATATTACTAATGATGAATACAATAAATACAAATAACAAAGCAAAAGAAAATACAATAGAGATACAGTAATCTAGATCTCGAGTAGGTAATTTAAATGGTGCTCGATGAATAATGATCATCGCTTTGCTTTTTATACTGATCAGTTTGCTCCGACTACTCCGCGTATCTAGGGGCACATGTCGTGCTTTGCTCCGGAGATCTCAGATTGTTATGTAACCGATTGACCGCGAAGTGACCTTCTTTTTTATGCTTATCCATAGACTTGAAGCTCGTTATCTCGGGCTGCGAAGTACCCCTTTTCGGGTAAAATAGTTGGATTTCTCTGATGGATCGTGTCTTCATTGTTAGATATCATTGCGAGTGGCTTTTTCTGGGGTGAATTAGTGTGATAAATCCTACTCACCAATGTGCATGTATGATCTTGAAAAAACCTATTTTTATCATATGTAAATTGATATTTCACCGAAAGAGTTTTAGTACTTCAGAGTTTGTCTCAGACTAGTTTAAAAACTAAAGACACACACAGGTCCAACCCCACAACATAAATTTGACCAAAGGTCAAAACCGATTACAAACCCATATGATTATACCCTTGTGCAAAATCAAAAACAATACAACTGATATCACTCAAATTATCTTAAAAAGTGAATTTACTCTTTCAAATAAGAGGTTCAATTGCAGTACTTAGGGATCGAATCCACAAGGAGCTAGGAAACCTAATAAATCTAATGGGATTTGTTAAGTAGGATGGTTTAATGATTAAAATGTAAAATTGCAGTTTTGTTGAGCAAGTAATTGCTCGATTGATTGGTTGAGGTTTTGGTGCTTAAAAGGAAATAGCTAGACTTACGGTTTTTATTCAGGAAACTTGGAATTATAATCCTACAGACGCCTAATGAGTTGCATACATGATAATGTAGAGCTCAACTACTAAACAACAAGTCAATCAGCTCTCGCGTTTCTGGACTTGTCTATTAACTAGATCTAATGACCCAAACAAAAGTGTTCGAACAATAGCAAGTGTCGATCGATTATCCTATAAGGATATCGATCGATACACCTTTCACTCCGTCGATCGATTACCCAGTATGGATATCGATCGACGCGCTTCTAGTTAAGCTTTATGCGCGGGTTGAATGATGCTCACTAAGCTCACTAGATCAGCTCTCGCCTTACTCTAGCAAGAATTTTAGCTCAATTAGAATGATTTCAGGATGAGAGTGAAGCTACCGCTTTTATCTAACAATCCTAGGGCAAGTTCTAGGTAGCTAATCTAGAATCAGGCATTGATGACAATCCTAACGATTATTATCACAACTCAGCAATCTATAGTTGGGGCTAATCCCTCTTAACCTATTTAAACCCTAAAATCTAACAATGGAACTACTCATACATGGCCAAGCAATTCATAACAACAACTAGGTAAGAAAACTTCATCAGAATAGTAAATATATATCAATGGAGTTCCTTCACAAATATAACTTTGGATCTTCTCTCCAATCAATCAAAATCCTAAAAACCTTTTGCTGATAATAGTAAAACAAGAAATACAAGAAAAGCACACTTTGCCTCTAACATGGTGCCAAAGCTTATATAATTAGGTTAAAACTCGTCAGAGGTAATCTTGTAAATTGGTGAAGACTTGGGCTTCAAATCGGCTGTGACCTAACGGGATTTCTGCGCGCTTCGCTGTCGATCAATGTTCTGATGTGAACATCGATCGATATTTTTTCCTTAATATCGACCGATGGTAGTGCTCGATGGTAATCTCGGGTACTTGCTCCAAATATCTCCAAAATGCTCTAAAATCATCACTTATCTCCAAATCACTTCTGATCTTATAAATATAATAAATAAACTCTATAATTAGTAGTAAAAACACCTATAAACCATGGGTGAAATTGGGTCAAATCCATGGTCTATCAACTTCCCCAGACTTACCCTTTTGCTTGTCCTCAAGCAAAACAAACTGCCAGTCTCTATGAAAGAGTTTTGAAAATAGCAGGGACTCACATAATTTAAAACTTAGAATCATCACCTTTACAATATTGCAATCCACATCTAAGAAGTCCTAATCACAAAAGCACATTATACCATATCCTAGCTTGGCAACAAAATTCACCTAGCTAACAACTTAGCAAATCTTGTCTGACATTCCCCTCTACCAACCTCATTTCTTAGCATAAATAAAAGTGCAGGCTTTACCTTGGGAGTATCGATCACATGATGCAAGGATTTTCATACAAATATTTGGACCTGCAGGTAAACATTAGTTCATATCCTCTCTCTCTACTAATTTTCTCTCTTAGTCAAAGTCTGCTTATATTTGCAAGATCATTGACCAAGATTGGACAAGCTTCCATGAATCAAGCTTTAATGGTGGTTGCCACCAAGTCCTGTTCACTTCTTTTTGACTTATATCCTAGGATTATTTGTGAAGTAAGCATTAATGGTTGTAGCCACCAAGTTCTGTTCTAATTCTTTACTTATAGAATTCTTATGAAGCAAGCCTTAATGGTTGTAGCCACCAAGTCCTATTCGAATCTCTTCCTAATAAATCTCTAATAGATATGTATATATATAATTTTTTTTTATATATCTATATTTCAAAAATAGAGAGAGAGAGAGAGTGATAAATCTATCTACACAAGGCTTTACCTTCCAGGCTTGTTTGAAGAATCTGATCCCATGTATACCAAGCCCCAAGACAAGCAGTTATGTCAAGTTTTAGTGTTGGAGGTCAGCTTTGGTTCCTTCAAACAATCTCAGCAAGTGTAACATAGTTGACAAGTTGATCCATTTTAGTATATTAAGTACTATCTGCAATCAGTATGTCTAGAATGCTGCTAAAGAGTGGTTAGATAACAAGCAAAAATCTAATAAGTTCATTATCCCCTTCTTGACTCAATAAAAAACTTTATGTTTGAAAATATTTTTAAAATTCATGAATAAACTAATATCAGTAAACCTCCCCCCAGACTTAAACTACACTGTCCCCAATGTAAAATCAGTCGGAGTTATGGTGATAATTAAATCATAAGTACTTAATGTAACAAGTTAGAATGATATACCAGACCAGAATGATTGTCGACCGATGTTAGGATGTTGATATCGGTCGCTGGAGGTGATGCTCTGTCGATCGATGTCGACAGTGTCTCGGCAGTCGATACTCACAGCAATCGTCTACTCGGATCTCTTTTTTTTTATATATAATGACCTGCAATAATTAAAAACCAACATAAATATTAGATTAATAAAAACCAAATAAATATTACCTAATAGTGGGTTGCCTCCCACTCAGCGCTTTGTTATAGTCATTTAACTTGACTTTGGAGGTGATTGGGCTAGTAATGTTGAAAGTTAGCACTTGTCGGGAAACAAGTCTCCATCTCTTCTTTGCGCTTGTTGAACCATGTACCAGTGAAGTCTCGCATTGCTTCATCTCCTCTGCGCCATTTGTCCTTCATTATTGTAGTTGCATCTTCTATCTTCTGCAATCTATCTCCAAGACTCTCAAGATTGAACTGATGTCTCATAACTGTGGCGTATGTACCAGCTGAGATCTCCTCTCCACGGTTTTGTATATCAGACATATCTGATGTCACCTTTTGTACTAGCCTCCCTCGGTTTGAAGCTCCGTCGACCGATGCTTGTCTGTGAAAGTCGGTTGATTTATTGTTGCGTCTGTCGATCGATGCTGATGCTTCTGGTCGACGGACAATGTAACTCTGAATCTCCACTAATTCCCCTTGAATAGCTTCTATCTTGGAAGTCAAAGCACTAATGGTGAGGTCCATTGGGAAATACATGTCATCACATCTCCTATCAAGCCTCTCTTCTGTAGTTTCCAGAGCTCTGTAGGTCCCTTCTACCAACTGATCTATCTCTTCCCTGGTGTGAAAATCTGGTTGAGACTTCATCGTATGTGAGTGTGGTGGATTGTCATCGACCGATGCTGGTAAGCGGTTGTCGATCGATGCTGGTAAGTGACTGTCAATCGATGTAGGGCGAGAAACGTCGGTCACACGCTGAATTCTGGCTATGTCTTTCCTCATCTCTTCCATGCAAGTACTTAGCCAACTGATACTATCATTCAATGGATAGTAGACTCCATCAAGCTTCATCTGGATGTCTTCTTTGTTCTTCTCTTGTTCTCCGCAGACTCCATAGAACATCTCATAGATCTCGTCCTTGGTGTAGATCTCTAGTACTAGCTTGGTTTGAGTGAATGAGCTAGCATGTTCTGGAAGACAGATGTAGTTTAGGTCATCTCTCGAAGTTCTTTCCGGAAGTCTTCTGATATCTTTGTTGTTAACACGAATGATGTGTCCATCTACATCTCTGGCGTATCCTGGACCATCTATGTAGATTCCATACTCATCCTTCTCTTCCCAGTAGAATTTTCTCGTACCGAAAAGATCAAAGGCTCTTCTGCCAAATTCAGGACGTCAGTCGACCGATGTTGAGACGTCAACGTCGATCGATGGTCAAGTAGGATGCCGAGACCTTTGTTGGAAGTGTTTATCTATGCCACCAGCTGTGTCATAGAACTCCTTTGCAACATTCTGCTGGTGTTCTGGAAAGTTGTGTTGTTGCACGAAGAGGTTGTCTGCTCCATTAGCCGTCTGAAGGATGTCTGCAATATCCTCTCGAGATACATGCAGAGTACGTCCATCTATTGCCTTTGCGTAGACATTTGGGTCCCTGAAAATACCAAATTCGTCTGGAGTTAGATACTGGTTATCAAATTTATCTTTTTCGCTTACAGTGGTTTTTGGTTTTGGACGGATGTCAATCGATGTTGTATGGTTGATGTTGATCGATGTTGAAGGATTGATGTCGATCGATGGAGGAATCGCTCTGTCGATCGGATGGATGAAATGTGTTCTTTCCCAAGTAGCTTCTGCTTGTTTATGATCTGTTTCATCGCGTCTTTGCATGTTGAGAAGTTCCTCATATGTGAAACCCTCATGAAGTTCATCAGCTCCTTGATCACGGTATGCTGTCTCTACTGCGTAGCTCTCGTGATGGCGATCATCTGCCCAACTTCCAATTGAGTAATCTCCGTCTCAGGTAGCGTCGACTTTAGTTTCGATCGATGGGTAGTAGGCGATGTCGGTCGATGCTCGAAGGCGGTTTGGTTGATGAAGTTGAGTGTCGATCGATGTTGAACCGTTCCTGTCGATCGATGGCGACTTCTCTTTCCAAAAGGAATGATGGAGAAGTCTATCTTCCTTGTCAAGAGTCGCTCTTTTCTCTATAGCTCGTTCTTCCTCATAATCTTCATCATACCCCTCCGTATGCATGTTGTGTACTGCCATAGTGGGATTGTAGTAATCGTTTTCCCATTCTCCTTGACTACTGTCGACCGATTATTCTCCTACTGTGTCAGTCGATTTTTGCTGGGCACTGTCGATCGATGTTGCAGTGTGAGTGTTGATCGACACCGAGTATTCTGTCTCGTATTCGGCTCCACAGTGGCATGCTGCAATGATTCCTGGATCATTAATTCTTCTAGAGGTCGTCTGTGGCTTCTTAACTGTAATAGGGTTCTAGTGGACATGAAGATCTATGAGCGTTAGGCACAACTGGTTGGTTTGCAAGTTGCACACTGCTCCCACTGTTGACAAGAAGGCTCTCCGAAGTAATAGAGAAGAGTTCCAGTTCAGCTTGATGTCCATGACATGGAAATCAACTGGAACTAGGGCATTACCAATCTGCACCTCTAGGTCTCTCACAATCCCTCCTGAATTTCTCTGAGAACAATCCACAAAAGTGAATAATTCCTTGGAAGGCTCCACCTGCAGACCCAGGTGATCTGCCATAACCCTAGGTAGGATGCTGAGTGATGCTCCTGTGTCGCACAAGGCATGTGGGAACTCAATACCCTTCACCGTGCAAGGTATTGCAAATTGCCCAGGATCACTCTTCTTCTTCAATGTAATCTTTTTCCTCATCTGTTCTCTAGCTTCACAGAACATTCACCTAATGTCTTCTTCTGTCTCTCTATTTTCACTGAAGAACATCCACAATATGTGGGTAAAATAAGCTTCATCGAATGGCTTACTAGAGGAATCATGAAGACTTTTTTTCGGAAACTTTCCTTTTCTTTTTCATTAGCCTCCCTCTTCAGATGTTTCACCACTTTTTCCTTTCTTCTTCTTAGGGTTCTTCCCGTAGGAACCTTATCAACTTCCATAGGATCTTCTCCATCATCCGAAGGTGTCCTGACGGTCTCTGGTGGGTTTGCTGAAGGTTTGGGTTTGGGCCTGAGTGCATTAAGACGTTCAACATCTATCTCTGGCATCTGCACTCGGTACGTAACAGATGCTCGTCGATCGATGGGTGCTGGAGGTTGTCGATCGATGGGAGTCTCTTGATGTCGATCGATTCGGGGTCAGAATGTGGATCGATGTTTACGTAGACAGGGCTGGGCGGATGTGGGTGTTTTGCTGCGAACTCCTCGTGAGTCATGATCCTCACGGCATTGCAAGATGCGGCTTATTCCGTAGGTGTTGTCGATCGATGTCCAGGACAGGATGTTCATGGCTTGGCGTCGATCGACACCAATGTGATCCGCCGAAACTCATCAGACTTTCTACTTCGAAATCTCCTTCTTGCAGCTTCTCTTCCTTCACCACTTGCCAGAAATCATCTAAATGATTGCATTCACGTGGTGCTTCATCACATTATCTTCTACCCCTCTTGTCAAGGCTCCCTGCCTCTTAACAGCTTCTCATGTCTGAACAACCTGCATCTCCAGCTTCTTCACATGAGTGCTCAAAGTCTCAAACTTTGTATTCAAGTTGGTGTAGACAGAATCAATCTTCCCATTGAAGTCCACCATCATGCGCTGCTGTCCCTCAAGAACTCTATTAAGCATCTTCTCAATCTTGCTCTCTTGAGTTGGCGGTGGTGGCTTCTGGTAGTAGGAGCTTCCATAACCTCTGTTGTTGCTGTAGTTGTTGCTGTAGTTGCTGCTGTTGGGTTTCGGGTGCTGTGAACTCTGGTTGAAATTGCCCATATTTCCATAGGAGTTTTTGTTTCCACCCTTGTTTCCAGAACCTTGGAATCCAGTTCCACCGATGAAGTTCACATCTGGTTCCTCTGCTCTACCCTCTGTGTCTACAGCCTCTGCATCTTCAACCAAGCAGACCTGCTTCCTGAGAAGCTTGTGAACACTGTCCAGCTTTGTTTTCACTTCATCCATCTGATCGTTCCCAAGAATGGGGGCAGATCTCTTCCACTTAAAGTCAGTGTTCTTGGTGCTGCTGCTAGATGCTAGGTTTTCAATGACCTTCACTGCCTCCTCTGGATTCCTGGTGTTGAAGTTCCCATTGCTGGAAGCATCAAGAGCCATCTTGTACTTCATTGAATCCATGGTGTGGACAGTCTCTCTGGTAAGACTTGAATCTGATCCAGGAGCTTCTGAATGATTCTGCAGGTTCCTGAGTGAATGTAGCAATCTTGGTCCTCAAGTCTTCAGCACACGCTTCATCAAAGAAGTTGCATAAGAATGCTCTTATGCATTCTTGATGTCGCTCCAGAATGTTAGGGATCCTGGTGGTAGCTGCTTAAGCCAATACGAAGCATCTCCAGCAAGTGAGTACTTGAAGAGCTTGCATAGGAGGTAGTCTTGAGAGACTCCCTCTACTTTAATAGCAGATATAAGATCCTCGAACCTCTCCAAATGGTCCATAGGATGCTCGTGAGATAACCCATAGTAGGGTGTATGTCCCACGAGTGTGCAGTACTGCGGCTTCGACTCAAAATCCGTCTGAATAGTTGGAGGTCTAATGGCTGATCTGTTGGTGTAGAACTGATCTGGACGGTTGTAGTCAGCCAATGTTTTGGGTCGAGCGTCCTCATCTACAGGTAGAGTAGCGCCTGTAGCATAAGTATCGGACTCAGGGATTGCAGTCCCCTGAGCACCTATCCTCTGACCTGCTGCATTACGCTAATACCCTCCTGGTCATGCAGGTCTCCTCTCTCATCACGTACAAGAATTAAAGTCGCAACCATGTCTCGCGACTCAGTATCGATCGATGTTCGGACTGAAGTATCGATCGATGTTGGATGGAAGATGTCGGTCAACGGGAGATGAGTGTCTTCGATCGACGGTGATGGGCGAGTATCGGTCGACGGGACTAGTGCCTGGGTCGACGGTGGTTGACGAAAATCGAGCGACGAACAAGTGTTGTTGTCGATCGATGAGGAGCACGCTTCTTTGCGGATTCAACGCACCAAGCTTGCATGATCTGGTGAGAATAGAAGTTGAGTTTCCTTATTGCTTCTGGTACTGCTAGGCATGTACCTGAAAATCCAAGAAAAAATTTTATGTCAGAAACTTAACAAAATTAAATCTAATAAGCGATCAAAGCTCCCCGGCAACGGCACGAAATTTGATATCACTCAAATTACCCTAAAGAGTGAATTTACTCTCTCAAATAAAATGTTCAATTGCAGTACTTAGGGATCGAATCCACAAGGAGCTAGGGAACCTAATAAATCTAATGGGATTTGTTAAGTAGGATGATTTAATGATTAAAATGTAAAATTGCAGTTTTGTTGAGCAAGTAATTGCTCGATTGATTGGTTGAGGTTTTGGTGCTTAAAAGGAAATAGCTAGACTTGGGGTTTTTATACAGGAAACTTGGAATTATAATCCTACAGACACCTAATCAGTTGCATGCATGATAATGTAGAGCTCAACTACTAAACAACAAGTCAATCAGCTCTCGCGTTTCTGGACTTGTCTATTAACTAGATCTAATGACCCACACAAGAGTGTTCGATCAATAGCAAGTGTCGATCGATTATCCTATAGGGATATCGATCGATACACCTTTCACTCTGTCGATCGATTATCTAGTATGGATATCGATAGACACACTTCTAGTTGAGCTTTATGCGCGGGTTGAATGATGCTCATTAAGCTCACTAGATCAGCTCTCACCTTACTCTAGCAAGAATCTTAGCTCAGTTAGAATTGTTTCAGGATGAGAATGAAGCTATAGCTTTTATCTAACAATCCTAGGGCAAGTTCTAGGTAGCTAATGTAGAATCAGGATTTAATGACAATCCTAATGATTATTATCACAACTTAGCAATCTATAGTTGGGGCTAATCCCTCGTAACAATGGAACTACTCAAACATGGCCAAGCAATTCATAACAGCAATTAGGTAAGAAAACTTCATTTGAATAGTAAAGAGATATCAATGGAGTTCCAATCACAAATATAATTTTGGATCTTCTCTCCAATCTATCAAAATCCTAAAAACCTTTTGCTGATAATAGTAAAACAAGAAACACAAGAAAATCACACTTTGCCTCTAACATGGTGGCAAAGCTTATATAATTAGGTTAAAACCCGTCAGGGGTAATCTTGTAAATTGCTGAAGACTTGGGCGAGAAATAAATATATTGAATCGAAAAGAAAGCAAGAATGATTTTTATTCCGAATCCACGTTTGAGCGTAACAACAAGGTAAGACCCTTCGGCCACGAGAGCTGTGGGCGAGCTTCCTACTTCTAGCAACCTAAGACCTGAAAATCTAGGTGAGTCGCAGCTCGATAACAAAAACGGAAAATTGCCTAAATGCTCTAAATATTTTGCTCTAAGTTATAATTCTTGTGTCCCCCTTCCCCTTCAGCCTCGGTCTCCTTATATACTTCTTCTAAGGCAGTTTACCTTTGTCCCTTTCGGCCCCCGGTCGAGTTTATCGCTTCGCGGAAATATTTCATTTCCCTTTTATCTCGGAAACTTGACATTTATCTTCGGAAACTTGACATTTATCTTCGGAAACTTGACAATTATCTTCTCAAAGTTGACATTTATCTTCTCCCGCATAGCAAAAGATAAACTGTCATAACAATTAGGCATGATTTCTATGAAATCGTAAGTGGGGTCTTAGCCGCGTTCTGACCCCTTTTGGGCCGTTTTCCGACTTAGGCATTTTTACGATTTTATACAAAGAACGCTTTCGAAACGACGTCGAATTTAAGGAACATTCCAATTCCTCGTATAGCGTAGGCAATTCGAGGTGTTTAGTTAACCGTTGCCGCTTTATACGACCAATCCGAATGTCCTTCGAGAAAAGACGAGTTCCCGCGGTTTTTAAATCGAAAAGTTCCAACAATGCCTTCAATCGAAACGAAATAAGAATGAGTTCGAAGCACTCTCGAAAGAGGAGTTACGAGGACGAGGCGAAGACGGGTTCCAGTTGATCCAGCTAGGCCGTTCGCCGAACTGGGCTGGTCCAGCTCGGCGAACGGCCGAGCTGAATCCATCTCGGGTCCAGCTCGGCCGTTCGCCAAACTGGACTGGTCCAGCTCGGCGAACGGCTGAGCTGAATCCGTGCTGGGTCCAGCTTGGCCGTTCGCCAAACTGGTCTGGTCCAGCTCGGCGAACGGTCAAGCTGAATCTGTGTTCGATGATCGAGTTTGTTTGTTTCGACGAATTGATCTTTAGACCATTGATAGTTTTTTCCATTCTTTCCCGAATTCATTTTTTTAATGAAGCGAAAGTTTTCTCGGACGTGTTTTTTGACGTTGATTTCGTCGTAACCGATTTTGACCCCAACAGTTTGCCCCCCAGCTCGTTAGGATCTTGAGGTTCTTGCGAGCGGATTAGACATGTTGGAATGAGTTAGAAGGAATCCGCTGTGTAAAAATCCGAAGGTGAATAGTGAATCTTTTTTGCCTACAAGTAGGTGGAGTAAGTTTTCAAATTCTTTACTTGCTCATTCCCACAATATCTCTCCCAAAGAAGATCCTTTGCTTTCTTCTCTTCCTTTGAAAGGAAAGATCATGTCTTCGAGGAGAAAATCTTCTACCAAGTCTCGTCACGACCGTTCCCTTCTTGAGGGTTCTAGCTCACAGTATGTCGGAGTTGTGCAAAAGGTGGAATTCCCGGCCGAGCCGATCGATCCCGAAGAGGTCGATGCATGGCGCACAACTATGGAAGAAGTGAAACCTCCCGTTCCTGTTGTATGGGTTCCTCCCCCTTTGAAAACAAACCCTGTGGCCGGCTGTCCGAGCAGGAGCTGTCTAAATGGGCTCGCGGCCATTAGACGTTTCTGCAGGATTCCTGAGTCAGTCGAGTTTCGCCTCCCAGAAGGTGCGGAAGTTGCACAATCTCCGCCTGAAGGCTATTTCATGTGCTATGAGACGTATTTGATGCAATGTCATCTATGGTTCCCTATCCCGGAGCTTATCGTACAACTTCTCAATCGTTTCAATTTGTCGATCAGCCAGGTTAATCCATGCGGTTTACGACATCTCATTGGAATCTTGGTGCTGAGTTACAAACTGGGAATCACCCTTGACGCTGATAATCTTGAGGTTTTAGTTGAGCCTCGATGGTATACTTCACTCATAGCCCAAGTGAGGCCTCGTGTGAATATGGCGATCATCTCGAGGTTCGTATCGAAATACTGTGTTTGGAAGGAGCAGTTCTTCTTTGTCCGTGCTAGCGATGCCTCGGTCAAAGCGAGTGCCATCCCTATGTTTAGGACTGGATGGGGGACAAAAGGTATTCCTGATTTCGAATGCTCGCTATCTTTTGTTTCGATGATGTCTGATCTTCCCTTTTTTTTTTGTAGTGTCCACCACCTTCTATCAGGTTCCCAAGGGATTGGTCACCGTTCCAGAGTTATTACGCGGGCGTCCATGCTTTTGGGCGAACTTTTCCCCGAAGCGGGTTCGAGTTGTCATCTCGTCCTTTGCCTCTTTCTTTTAATTTTGGTAGATCGTCAAACCGGTTGCTCAAAGAAGCTTCGAGCCTGTTTTTTGGTTATGGACGAAGAGACATGCTTTAAAGATCTCGTATCATTTTGATATCATGCCTTGAGACGTTGGAGACCAGTGTGCTAGGTTTAGGGTAAGACCTAGGTTTACTCTCGGTTGAAGGCTTTTGCGATGACTAATCGGCTGTCGTTCAGCCTGTTACGATTTTAACCTGACTCCATTCCGCTTTAAAGTCCGCGATATGTTCTCGGCTTATACGACTCCTATGGTAGGAATCGAGCATCTCTTCAAGGATAATTTTTAAGTCTCCCGAAAGTGCTGACCAAAATTTCGGATTTCTTTTATAGCGCACTATTTTATCCTAGTCGGATGTGAGAGGACCTATCCTTAGGATGGATCTAAATGCGTTTGTTTAGGACAGCTAGAGTGCTCGGCGGGGCCAATCGAGGAGCGTTTTGTAATTTATAGTCGCGAATGGACTGGGAACATGTTTTCAAAGATCTAGGCGACGTCTCGCCTGTTTCTTTGAAAATGTGCTTTGTGTTATTCGTGTTTCAAGTGTTTAAGATCTGAGTCTCGTGTTCTGTTCGGGAGTCAGAATTGACAGTGCGATCGAGACATGTTGGTAAAGGAGTTTTTTTATGGTGGATGTGATCCGTTTTGAGTAGGACCATTTTCCGCAAGTTTTTGTTTTCGGGTTCGTGTGATGTGATCCGTTTTGGATGTTCTCCGAAAGTATAACAAGATGTTTTTCCAAAATAAGAGAGGTGTTAACGAAGTTTTTATTGCCGAAAAAGTTTCAAAAATATTGAGTACAGGGCAAATATTTTAGAATGCGGGAATATACGAGTATTCGTATATGTACCCACCACCCCCCCCTTTTGGAGAGGGGGGATAGCTGAACTCGTCCTTGGACGAGCTGCCTACGTACCCTCTTCGGGGATCAAGCCATCTAGTAGTTTTGTTTTTTGCGCGACTCTGTTTACTCGGCTATTGCATCAATCGTGTTTGTTTCCTCCGGTTGGGTTGAAGCGTTGGGCTTGGAAACTGGCGGTTCTTTTGCCGTTGCTTGAGTTGATGATTATGGACCGTCTTCTTCCGAAGCTTTTTCAGTGGCATTTGAGTTAGCTCTGCCCATTTGGGTTTCACCATCGAGACGGTCGTGATTTTCCGTATTTTGTGTTCGGCCAGGAAGCAGGGTCTCGAATGTGTCTGGGATCCCCAGATTGCGGAAATTCTGTTATGAGTCGGGAATTTGATGTCTAAGTGATAAGTCGGCGGGACTTCTTTCATGGCGTTTAGCCAAGGTGTGCCCATGATGACGTTGTAGATGGCTGGTGGTCAACGACTTCGAAATCGAGGATCTTTGTTACTTATTTTGCCGCAACAGGCAGCTTGATCGGCCCGAGAGTCATAGACGTTGTTCCTTCGAAACCGGTTAGCGGCTTGGGGGACGGTATGACTTCTCCTAGCTCAACGTTCATCCTTTCAAGGGTATCGCAGAAGATGACATTGATCGTGCTACCCGTGTCGATGAGAACTCTCGCGACCTCGAGGTCTCTTATCACGAGATCGATTACGAGCGGATCGCAGTGGGGCTGATCTATCATGCCGGCCTCTTCTTCATCGAAAGTGATTGCTCCTTTCGGGAAGACACCGGGCGCGGACCAGGTTAGCGAATTCGCTCTCGTATCAGCCTTGCGCTCGTAAGCTTTGATGGCAGAGATGGTATCGCTGCAGTACTGTGATCCTCCGATGATCATGTTGACCATGCGGCGGCTATTATCGTTGCCTTTCTCGTCCTGTCTTCTCCCGCGCTTTTCTCCCAATCGGTTTCCTTGGAGAGAGTTCTTCGTTTGAGGGGCCTTATCGTTTCTCGGAGGGCGGTCTGAATCGCGGATGAGGTCTTTTACGCTAGACACTTCGGCTAGTTCTCCCGCGAGGAGCTTTGCGGCCAACCGGGCACCGAGAACCTTGCAGTTTACAATTGAGTGCTTGGTGAAAGTCGCAGAAGGAGTTTTCGTCGTAATTCAGATATTTGGTCCATGTATTACCCGTCATCCGGCCTTGCTCCATTCCGGAGCCGATGGCACAGTTATGCGCTCCTTGGGCCTCTTCTTCCCCGTGACGGACGTTTTTGTCGTTACGAGGGTTTCTCCTTTTAGGCTTCTGATCTGACCCAGGATCCTACGACGATGTTTCCGTCAGCCTCTGTTTTTGCGACAAGACTTTTGTCTCCTCTTCGATGATTATGTAGTCTGTGGCCTTATGGAGCGCTTCCTGAATCGTACGCGGCTTGTCCAAGGTTATCTACTTCCAGAAGTTTGGATTGTACCAGAGCGTTTTACGGAGTGCATCTACCTCTACTTTGTCGCTTATTCCGCTGACTTTGGCCATGACGATCTTAAATCATTTTATGAAGTCGCGGAGAGGTTCGTCCTCTCCCTAGGACATGCTCCAGAGATCGACAATGGAGGTTTCTCGGTCTATGAACATAGAGTACTGCTTGAGAAATTCCGAGGCGAGTTGGCGAAAGCTTCTGATGGAATTTTGCTTTAGGCGAGAGAACCATTCGAGTGCTGCTCCTTGGAGGTTTTCAACGAAGAGGCGGCATTCGCCGGCATCCCTTTCGCTTTCTCTAAATTTGGCTCTCCCCATCGCGATCTGGAAAGCCTGCAGGCGTGCCCTTGGATCGGTCGTGCCATCGTAAGGCGTTACCTTGATATTTCCGGGATCCAAAACCCTAGTTCCGGTGATGCGGGTAGTAAAGGGCATTTTTAAAGATTCCTCGAGCAGCCGGTCTATCTCGGGCGAGGTGCTAGTAGCGTGGTGAATCTGATATTTCACCGCTCTCACTTCTGCAGCCGTCTTCTTGAGACGATCGCGGAAATCACGGATCTGGGATTTCTCGCTAGCCAGTTTCGGATTTTTTGGGTGTTTGCCGCGAGTGTTCCAAGTATGCTCCTCGGCCAGTTTTTTATGTTCGTCACAGAAGATAGCTTCTTCTTCTTTGGTCATAGGATTATCGAACTGGGAATCATCTTTAGCCGCACGACTTCTTGTCCGACGCGGATTCACGTATGCGTCTTCTCCCGTAGGTTCGAACTGACTGCTAGAATCCACATCGACACGCTCAATTTCTTCTTCTTCCTCGTCTTCCACGATAGGGGGAAGATCTCCCGGATTTTTCCGTGTTGGCGTAGGGGTGGTTTCGTCGGGATTCTGCTCGGACGTTTCACCTGAGCGTTGCCGGACCGGTCTAGCGGAGTCGCAAAATCGAGTCTTCTTCCGCTGATTTAGGTTGTCCGCGCGGAAGGACGGCCTTGGTTCTTGCTGTTAGGTTTTCAACCTGTTTAGCGAGAGAACTCATGACCTTGTCCCGTTCTTCTGACTTCTTTTCGAAATTCGAGAACATTTTCTGAACCTTCTCGAACGCTGCGGTGTTAAGGTTAACCGCGGAAACATTCGCTGCCGGAGTGCCTCCAATGTTGTTGTCAGACGGCGTCGCCATCGCGAGTTTGTTGGTTGTTGAGATCGTCAGCTGACATGTCTGATCGAGCGTTGGTGGCCGAGAGTTAGATTGATCCGTACCCCCCCCCCTCCGTCTAGCACCAAACTATGGGAACCAAAATTAACACTGTCGATTTCCGTTTAAATTAGGAAGGATAGGAAACCTTAAATTTCCTAGAGGTCTCAGATATCTGCTAAACCACACGTCAATCAATCAGAACACGAAAGTATAGATGAGAAATAAATATGTGGAATTGAAAAGAGAGCAAGAAAGGTTTTTATTCTGAATCTGCGTTTGAGTGTAACAACAAGGTAAGAGGCTGGATCGGCCACGAGAGCTGTCGGCGAGATTCCTAGTTCTAGCAACCTAAGACCTGAAAACCTAGGTGAGTCGCAGCTCGATAACAAAAATGTAAAATTGCCTAAATGCTTTAAGTTTTTTGCTCTGAGTAATAATTCTTGTGTCCCCCCCCCCTTCAGCCTCGTCCTCCTTATATACTTCTTCTAAGGCGGTTTACCTTTTTCCCTTTCTGCCCCCGGTCGAGTTTATCGCTTCGCGAAAATATTTCATTTCCTTTCGATCTCGGAAACTTGACATTTATCTTCTCCTGCATAACAAAAGATAAACCGTCATAGCGATTGGGCTTGATTTCTATAAAATCGTAAGTGGGCTCTTAGCCGCTTTCGAAACGACGTCGAATTTAAGGAACATTCCAATTCCTCGTATATTGTAGGTAACTCGAGGTGTTTAGTTAACTGTTGTCTTTTTATACGACCAATCCGAATGTCCTTCGTGAAAAGATGAGTTCCCGCGGTTTTTGAATCCGTCTCGGGTCCAGCTGGCCGTTCGCCGAACTGGACTGGTCCAGCTCGGAGAACGGCCGAGATGAATCCGCGGTTGATCCAGTACGGCCGTTTGCCGAGCTGAATCCGTGTTCGATGACCGAGTTTGTTAGTTTCGACGAACTGATCTTTAGACCTTTGATAGTTTTTTAGTTCTTTCCCTACTTCAATTTTTTTAATGAAGAGAAAGATTTCTCGGACGTCTTTTCTGACATTGATTTTGTCGTAACCGATTTTGACCCTAACAGGGATTCAAAACCACAAGCGGCCAGTCCCAAGATAAAAACACGGCCATACTTGGCCGAAACAAAACCTAAAAACAAAAGTCTCAAGAAGAACGCAAAGCCAGTCCGCTCGATCACTCGGACGACGGTGCTGACATCCACCCAAGAAGAACGCGACGCCAGTCCGCTCGGCAGGACGCGTCTTTCGAAAGACCCATGACTGTAACACCCCCGAATCGTCCTAGGCATAGGTCAACCCACCGGCCAACAATCAAACAAGAACATGACTGACGAACGACCCACACCAAGGGTTGGAGATGAAAGGCCAACCGGCCAGCCAACAATCAAACAAGAACATGACTGACCGTCCAACCCAACACCATGGTCCGGAAGCGCTACGTGACGGGTTAGGGACGATCCGGCCAGAGTCACGAAATTTACTCCACGACCTCGACCAGTTCGTCCACTAACACATCCGGCTGCGTCAAGGCACAAGGCTTTGCAACCTGTACCTAGAGTTAGCATTTTCCGTTAGATCGAGGCCTAAGGCTTTTCAACCCGTACCACGACCTAACGTTGTGTTAGACCGGACTAGTCAAATATCAGAGTACTCATGAAGCGCATATAAAACAATTACTTTTATTGATTTAAGAAATATTCATACATTGAATAATTCAAGACTGGGCCCGGCCTAATGCCAAATCGAGTCAACATAACACAATTCACAATACCGTTTACAAAAGGCATGAAAATCTACACCGGCGGTCCTAACGTCCAGCACCATGCTATCCAATCATCCTTACCTAAAGCGACCTACAAAAAGGACAACGGATTTGGATGAGTAATCTTGTATTACTCAGTGAGCTGGCGGCCTCTACCCGCAACCTAGACTCTAACCCAGACAACCCAAAATAACAATCAATCTAGCCCTAGCATGCAATATAAGCTAAGGCTAAGCAAACCGTTACTAAGTTAGACTTGGCCTCCTGCCATAATCTAACTTCAAGTAACGGGAACCTGCATTTAAACAAGTCAACAACCAATCCCTAGTTAACCATATATACGCTTGAGTTCAGTACTCATGTAGTGTTAGACACTTAGACTATACAAGTATCATGAGCCGGTCGACCAACAATCAAACATGAACATGATCGGCCAACCAATGATACCGCATAGCTTTAATATCCACCACCCTTCACAAGCAATCCCTCAAACACATACAGGCCAACATCAGGCCTACACTAACAAAATACACACCAAGCCTAATCCGATACCTAAACCAGACTTAGGACTTAATGTCAGAACCTGCAAGCAAACAATCAACAACCAAACACAATCACAATAATAACAAGATAGTAACTACCAATAACTCGATCTTACTCGTAACACCGTATATCGGTGCTACATTAACTCGAGGGTTCCATAACCCTCTACGACACACTAACACAACACTCTAACTTGGGCCCTGGTGACTTCGTCTTCCTCCTCTCTATCAGCAATATCCTATCTCCCTACCACAAAGGCCAAAAGAAGGAACTTTCAACCGACCGCGGCCCACAGTCCTTCGGGTCACCGCGCGACAGCCCACAGTCCTTCGGGTCACTGCCACATTACACCGTCGTGTAATCACTCAGCCATAGGCCATGACCCCGTCTATCTGAGTCTTCCCGATCCAGCGAATCCCGATCCAGCGAATAAGGGGTTTCCTTGAACCCGCTGAATACGAGGGCGAGGAAACACTAGTACACCCCAAAACATACCTAGCATGGGCGGGTTTCGCACCTGCTGTCGGCATAACACACACTCGACACAATTATCCCTAGGAAAGACCTAAGGGACAAGACTCCAACCCAAAACTAAACAATATATAGGAGTCTACGAAAATATCAACCAATACTCGTAGTCGAGCCTATATGGCATATGACCCGTAGTATCAACATCACAACCAGGAGATCGGCCTATATGGCCAAGATCCCTAAACAACAACATTATCACTAAACAACTCAACCAGTTAGTCACTCCCTTACCAAGAGATGACTAACATCAATCAACAAGATTAATTAAACGAGCAAGCATTTAATTAAATCTACTCAATCAATCTACTCAATCAAACCGTTACCCAGATAGTTCGGCCTCATGCTACGACACTATCTTTAAAGATAACGGGAATCTGCACTCAACAATATCAACACGCAAGAATATAAATCATGATGCATCCTAGTCCTAGTCAGGTTATTATCTCAGTCTTAATTCCATTTCATCTCAGCTAGCCCGTGCTAAACTGAGTCCGGTTTAATAAATAACCCCAAGGACTCTACCATGCAAGAATGTGAGCATTCTACTCTATATGAATACTCGATCTTCCCTAAGTTCCAAGTGGAACTCAAACAAGCCAACTCACAGTGTTCTAGGCGAGAAGCAACTGGTTAATCGGAGAGGACTTGGCCAAAACCCAAGGGACGACTTGAATGGAGTGGACTGGACTGATCTCGACTTGGACTGATCTTGACTTGGAAATAACCTTGGCTTCACCATGAAGAAACTGACAGGCCTGGACAAACTGATCTTGACTCGGACAGAACCTCATTTAGCTTCTGGACAGTTCTTCGGACTTCCCGGCGGAGTATCGAGCAGAACTTCGACTGATATGAACCCGTAGAACTGAACTAACTCCGGACAGCATCTCCACTTGATCATAAAAGGAACTGAGTGGCCTGGACGAATTCAGTTGGACAGAACCGTCCCTAGGCGCTGACTCGAAATCAGTAGAGAACTGACCTCGAAAACTCTCTAAAACTCTCGAAATAGCTCGGAATCACTTGCTTTCTTTTTCTACTTCTATCTCACGTTTTTAACTTGGTTTGGACAGGTCTGGATGTGAAGAAATGAGCTGGGGTCGTGGAGTATTTATAGGAGACACCAGCCAATCAACTTCAGGTTGGTGGCAGCCCGTGTGTCGCTTCGCATGGCTCCGGACGCATGCGCGGCGGCACCTCGTGCTCCACATGTCAGGCTGCATGTCCAGGACACATGCAGGACGCCACCACTCCTCCCACATGTCAGGATGCATGCCTGGAGTGCATCCAAGAAGCCACACCAGTACACACATGTCGATCAGCATGCTTCGGTTGCATGCGCGGAGACACCTCGTGCTTGGTCGATCCACCTCGTGCTTCTACATGTCAAGCTGCATGTACTGCTTCCATGCACGGCGACACCTCGAGCTTCTGTAGACACTCAGCTGCTTAGATGGTAGTTATCACGTCCTGGCCATATACGTAGAGACACCTCGAACTTCTTGGTCGGTTTACGCGATTTTTGACCCTTCCGGCAAATTTCTAACCCGTGATCAATCCCGAATATTTTTCCGCTCCAATTCTGATGCTCTAAATATTTTTAATAGACTCCAGATGAATTCTGATATCCTGTAAAAATATTTCCTGAGCCTCCGGCTTCCTCGAAGAATTCAATAATACCGAAATTAGGGTTTTCTCCCAATTTCGGGTTTTCCCGTCGTGCTTCGATCCCGTCCTGCTTAATTCCCGTCCTGCTTCCAACTTATTATGTCTCCAGAATAATATTTTACTGATACGAAGATTTTCCGAGAAAACTTCGTGATAAAGAAACGTCGGTCTTCAAAAACGTCGAGCTTCTGAAACGTCGTGCTTCCAAAAATGTTGTGCTTCCAAAACGTCCGTCTCATCAATCTAGGACATCTTCCAACTATGGTCGAGAAACTTATTCGACTCATAGTTTACTCACGATCACTTCTTCGCCCACCTCGTACATCAAAACTTCTCGATCGATCCTTATCACCCGCAACTCGACCACCACAATAATACTCGACCATTCTCTTTTTTTTTTTTTTTTTTTTTTTTTTTTTTTTTAACGGGTTTCTACATTCTCCCCCCCCCCCTAATAGAATTCGTCCTCGAATTCTTAGTTGCGCAATTGCTCATCTTCGTGACATTCTCTACTCGTCTCCATAACCTCTTTACTCTGTCCACCACGGTTCCTTAAATTTTCTCCTCAAGGCATCCTCAATCGTCTTCAGTTGAATGATCGCTGGATCATCTCTTACTGTTGCTCTGCCATAACACTCTGGTTTCTCATGATACGAACTTGTCCAGATTCCTCAAATCCTTCTCGATCTCTCTTTCCCCAAATACTAATGAAGTCCTTTCCCAACAATGTCTTGTTCCTCACCATATGTCCAGTCCATACCACAGCCCAGTTCTCTGAATCTGTCTCTCCTCTTTCGCTTCGGGTTTGGGTTTGGCCTCGAACTCCCTCCACTTTAAGGTTTTCATCCCGTAAAGTTCCGATCAACGAACACCCTTACTCGCTGCAATTCAAAAGAACACTTCACACACAAGTTAGTAGACAACTAATCCCAACAGTCTACTAACAACAACCTAGCAATGCTAATCAAACAACCTAGCAATGCTAACCAGCAACCTAACAGTGCTAACCAGCAACCTAGCAATTCTAGATTCCACTATCTCAATCATAATTCTTTAAACAATAAATCTTATTGCTGGACGTGACTGGTTTCCCTAATGCCTTTTGTGACTCTTTTTGACTCGATAAAATATTTGAAACCGATTAAATCATGAGTTCCGGAAGCATAGACGAAACCATGCTCTGATACCACCTCTGTAACACCCCCGAACCATCCTAGGCATAGGTCAACCCACCGGCCAACAATCAAACAAGAACATGACCGACGAACGACCCACACCAAGGGTTGGAGATGAAAGGCCAACCGGCCAGCCAACAATCAAACAAGAACATGACTGACCGTCCAACCCAACACCATGGTCCGGAAGCGCTACGTGACGGGTTAGGGACGATCCGGCCAGAGTCACAAAATTTACTCCACGACCTCGACCAGTTCGTCCACTAACACGTCCGGCTGCGTCAAGGCACAAGGCTTTGCAACCTGTACCTAGAGTTAGCGTTTTCCGTTAGATCGAGGCCTAAGGCTTTTCAACCCGTACCACGACCTAACGTTGTGTTAGACCGGACTAGTCAAATATCAGAGTACTCATGAAGCGCATATAAAACAATTACTTTTATTGATTTAAAAAATATTCATACATTGAATAATTTAAGACTGGGCCCGGCCTAATGCCAAATCGAGTCAACATAACACAATTCACAATACCGTTTACAAAAGGCATGAAAATCTACACCAGCGGTCCTAACGTCCAGCACCATGCTATCCAATCATCCTTACCTAAAGCGACCTGCAAAAAGGACAACGGAGTTGGATGAGTAATCTTGTATTACTCAGTGAGCTGGCGGCCTCTACCCGCAACCTAGACTCTAACCCAGACAACCCAAAATAACAATCAATCTAGCCCTAGCATGCAATATAAGCTAAGGCTAAGCAAACCGTTACTAAGTTAGACTTGGCCTCCTGCCATAATCTAACTTCAAGTAACGGGAACCTGCATTTAAACATGTCAAAAACCAATCCCTAGTTAACCATATATACGCTTGAGTTCAGTACTCATGTAGTGTTAGACACTTAGACTATACAAGTATCATGAGCCGGTCGACCAACAATCAAACAAGAACATGATCGGCCAACCAATGATACCGCATAGCTTTAATATCCACCACCCTTCACAAGCAATCCCTCAAACACATACAGACCAACGTCAGGCCTACACTAACAAAATACACACCAAGCCTAATCTGGTACCTAAACCAGACTTAGGACTTAATGTCAGAACCTACAAGCAAACAATCAACAACCAAACACAATCACAATAATAACAAGATAGTAACTACCAATAACTCGATCTTACTCGTAACACCGTATATCGGTGCTACATTAACTCGAGGGTTCCATAACCCTCTACGACACACTAACACAACACTCTAACCTGGGCCCTGGTGACTTCGTGTTCCTCCTCTCTATCGGCAATATCCTATCTCCCTACCACAAAGGCCAAAAGAAGGAACTTTCAACCGACCGCGGCCCACAGTCCTTCGGGTCACCGCGCGACAGCCCACAGTCCTTCGGGTCACTGCCACATTACACCGTCGTGTAATCACTCAGCCATAGGCCATGACCCCGTCTATCTGAGTCTTCCCGATCCAGCGAATAAGGGGTTTCCTTGAACCCCCTGAATACGAGGGCGAGGAAACACTAGTCCACCCCAAAACATACCTAGCATGGGCGGGTTTCGCACCTGCTGTCGGCATAACACACACTCGACACAATTATCCCTAGGAAAGACCTAAGGGACAAGACTCCAACCCAAAACTAAACAATATATAGGAGTCTACGAAAATATCAACCAATACTCGTAGTCGTGCCTATATGGCATAGGACCCGTAGTATCAACATCACAACCAGGAGATCGGCCTATATGGCCAAGATCCCTAAACAACAACATTATCACTAAACAACTCAACAAGTTAGTCACTCCCTTACCAAGAGATGACTAACCTCAATCAACAAGATTAATTAAACGAGCAAGCATTTAATTAAATCTACTCAATCATTCTACTCAATCAAACCGTTACCCAGATAGTTCGGCCTCATGCTACGACACTATCTTTAAAGATAACGGGAATCTGCTCTCAACAATATCAACACGCAAGAATATAAATCATGATGCATCCTAGTCCTAGTCAGGTTATTATCTCAGTCTTAATTCCATTTCATCTCAGCTAGCCCGTGCTAAACTGAGTCCGGTTTAATAAATAACCCCAAGGACTCTACCATGCAAGAATGTGAGCATTCTACTCTATATGAATACTCGATCTTCCCTAAGTTCCAAGTGGAACTCAAACAAGCCAACTCACAGTGTTCTAGGCGAGAAGCAACTGGTTAATCAGAGAGGACTTGGCCAAAACCCAAGGGATGACTTGAATGGAGTGGACTGGACTGATCTCGACTTGGACTGATCTTGACTTGGAAAGAACCTCGGCTTCACCATGAAGAAACTGACAGGCCTCGACAAACTGATCTTGACTCAGACAGAATCTCCTTTAGGTTCTGGACAGTTCTTCGGACTTCCCGGCGGAGTATCGAGCATAACTTTGACTGATATGAACCCGTAAAACTGAACTAACTCCGGACAGCATCTCCACTTGATCATAAAAGGAACTGCGTGGCCTGGACGAATTCAGTTGGACAGAACCGTCCCTAGGCGCTGACTCGAAATCAGTAGAGAACTGACCTCGAAAACTCTCTAAAACTCTCGAAATAGCTCGGAATCACTTGCTTTCTTTTTCTACTTCTCTCTCACGTTTTTAACTTGGTTTGGACAGGTCTGGATGTGAAGAAATGAGCTGGAGTCGTGGATTATTTATAGGAGACACCAGCCAATCAGCTTCAGGTTGGTGGCAGCCCGTGTGTCCCTTCGCATGGCTCCGGACGCATGCGCGGCGGCACCTCGTGCTCCACATGTCAGGCTGCATGTCCAGGACACATGCAGGACGCCACCACTCCTCCCACATGTCAGGATGCATGCCTGGAGTGCATGCAAGAAGCCACACCAGTACACACATGTCGATCAGCATGCTTCGGTTGCATGCGCGGAGACACCTCGTGCTTGGTCGATCCACCTCGTGCTTCTACATGTCAGGCTGCATGTACTGCTTCAATGCACGGCGACACCTCGAGCTTCTGTAGACACTCAGCTGCTTAGATGGTAGTTATCACGTCCTGGCCATATACGTAGAGACACCTCGAACTTTTTGTTCGGTTTACGCGATTTTTGACCCTTCCGGCAAATTTCTAACCCGTGATCAATCCCGAATATTTTTCCGCTCCAATTCTGATGCTCTAAATATTTTTAATAGACTCCAGATGAATTCTGATTTCCTGTAAAAATATTTCCTGAGCCTCCGGCTTCCTCGAAGAATTCAATAATACCGAAATTAGGGTTTTCACCCAATTTTGGGTTTTCCCATCGTGCTTCGATCCCGTCCTGCTGAATTCCCGTCCTGCTTCCAACTTATTATGTCTCCAGAATAATATTTTACTGATACGAAGATTTTCCGAGAAAACTTCGTGATGAAGAAACGTCGAGCTTCTGAAACGTCGTGCTTCCAAAAATGTTGTGCTTCCAAAACGTCCGTCTCATCAATCTAGGACATCTTCTAACTATGGTCGAGAAACTTATTCGACTCATAGTTTACTCACATCACTTCTTCGCCCACCTCGTACTTCAAAACTTCTCGATCGATCCTTATCACCCGCAACTCGACCACCACAATAATACTCGACCATTCTCTTTTTTTTTTTTTTTTTTTAACGGGTTTCTACAATGACCAAGGAAGAAGAAAACCTCTATTAGGTAGAACAGGAGGAGCTGTCCGAAAAGTAGGCCAGGATCCACCGCAGGCAACACAGACAAGCTCGCAAGGCTGCCAAAAATCCTGATGAGATCCACGATCTCCGCGAGTACATCGCGAAAACCGCAGCGGAGGTGAAAGCGGTGAAATCACAAATCCACCACGCGACAAGTGCTGCGCCCAAGATCGACAGACTTCTCGAGGAAGCACGCAAAACCCCGTTCACTGCCCGGATTACTGATACCAACGTCTCGGACCCAGGGAAGATCAAAATTCCCATCTATGATGGCACCACCATCCCGAAAGCGCACCTGCAGTCTTTCCATATCGCGATGGGGAGGTGCAAACTCAAGGAACGCGAATGAGACGCTGGCTACTGCCTCCTCTTCGTCGAAAACCTCAAAGGAGCCGCGCTCGAATGGTTTTCTCGCCTAAAACGAAATTCCATCGGAAGTTTCTGCCAACTTGCTTCAGAGTTTCTCAAGCAGTATTCCATGTTCATGGACAGAGAAACCTCGGACGTCAATCTCTGGAGCCTGTCTCAAAGAGAAGACGAGCCACTTCGCGAGTTCATGAACAGATTCAAGCTAGTAATGGCAAGAGTCACCGGGATCAACGACAAAGTGGCGATCGATGCTCTGAAGAAAGCTCTCTGGTACCGGTCGAAATTCCGGCAATGGATATCCCTCGAAAAACCGAGAACAATTCAGGATGCTCTTCATAAGGCAACAGACTTCATCGTAATGGAAGAGGAGATGAAAATCCTCTCCCAGAAGTACAACCCGCAGAAGACGCCCGCAAAAAAGAAAAGCTCTCGAAACGACAAGTATGTCCACCACGAGGGAGAAGACGTCCAGGGCGAGCACAACTACACTATCAATTCCGAACAAGGAAAGACCTCCGGAAACACCTGGACCAAGAACCAGTACAAGGATAACTCCTACTGCGAGTTCCACCAGACCAAAGGTCACTCCACTACGAACTGCAAAGTTCTCGGCGCAATGCTAGCCGCAAAACTCCTCGCAGGCGACCTCTCGAAGGTCACTAGCATAAAAGACCTCATCCTGGATTCCGACCGCCCTCCCAGGACTGATAAAGAGTCTCCCAAGAGGGACGCACGCGCAAACCAGTCTGGCGAGAAACGCAGAAGAAGGCAGGATGACCATGGAGACAATAGTACCCGCCGGAGGATAAACATGATCATCGGAGAATCGCAATTCTACCGCGACTCTGTTTCATCCATCAAGGCCTACGGAAGAAAGGCGGAAACAAGTTCTAACTGGACGACTCGGTCCCCGACCGACAACGCTCCAAACGATATGATTGTTTTCGAGGAGGAGGAAACCGTCGGACTCGATAAACCTCACTGCGACCCGCTGGTCATCGACTTGGTGATTCGAGACCTCGAAGTGGGAAGAATCCTCATTGACACAGGCAGCACGGTCAATGTCATTTTCCGCGACACTCTCCGGAGAATGAACATCGAACTCGGGGAAGTCGTCCCGGAACAAAACCCCTGACCGGTTTTTCGGGCACAACATCAATGACCCTCGGATCGATCAAACTTCCGGTCATGGCAAGGGAAGGCACGAAAATCATTGACTTCGCCGTAGTCGATAACCCGGCAATCTATAATGTTATCATGGGAACCCCATGGATCAACGCATTGAAGGCGGTACCGTCGACTTACCACCTTAGCATCAAGTTCCCAACACCAAACGGAACATCAGTAATCTGGGGATGCCAGAAACAATCTAGGCTCTGCTTTTTGGCCAAGCATAAGCTACGACAAACTCGGAACACCCCTGCGATTAGCCCGAAGCGAGTCAAGAGAACTCAGAGTACTCCCGAAGGTTCCACAAAGAGCGATTCGGAATCACTCGCCCAGGCAACGGCTCCGGACAGCGACGCGATCCCGGAGTCCATCGCCTTACCAGCAGAAAACCCGACACACGAAACGGCCGCCGATTTAACTAAAGCCTCAACGGCCAAAGTAACAGAAACGGCCCTATCCAACGAGTAGGAACGCCCGCAATAACAAAGCAGAACTACGAGATGGCTTGATCATCGAAAGAGGTACGTAGGCAGCTTGTCCTATTGACAAGTTCAGCTATCCCCCTCTCCAAAAAGGGGGGGGGGGAGTGAGTACGTATACTCGTATACTCCCACAAAGTTCGGAATATCCACACATGTACTCAATATTTTTGAAACTTTTCCAATAAAACTCATTTTATTTCGGTCTCCCGATTCACTTGCAATAAGCCACAACAATCGGAGATTAACCTGAGAAACACCCAAGACAAGGGTCTCCAAACACGCATACCTTTCAAGCAGTCCTTGGATGGGAACTAACTTAAACAACAATCACTGCGTATCAATGGTCAAGCAAGACCAAATACATCTTCTCTAAAAACGAAGATCGTAACTTTCTCACTACAAAGGATATACCTTTCGGAAAAAGCGAGACGTTGTAAATATTTTCGAGAGATATTATCCAAACACACGGTCCGTCCGCGACTCTAAAAAAAAAAAAAAACCAAATTACCCGTCGATTAGCCCCGACGGACAAACCCAAAACGTTCTCAAAAAAGAACTCGTAGTCTAACCTTTCGTAAAAGTAAAGGTTCTCTTACATCCGACGAGGATACCATAGCGCGCTATACAAGAAATCCGAAATTTTGGTCAGCACTCCATACGGTCTCTGGAGAGAGCTCGGTTCGTTCCATACAACTCATATAAACCGGCGCCAAGTCGTAGACATTAAATCGGAAAGAACCAGGTGGAAATCGCCCACATGCAAAACGAGAGACGATCAGTCATCGCACAGCCTTAGAGCCGAAAGTAAACCTAGGTCTTGCCCTAAACCCTGTCCTACTGGTCCACTCACATCTCAAGACATGATACGAGATCTTAAAAACATGTCCCATCGTCTATATCTAATACACTAACGAAACTTCGCGAAACTCCTAAACGTTTCCGAACGCCCTCGTTCAGTAAGAGCAAACGAACAAGACGATAAACTAAGACTTAAGATACGAAGTGACTACTCGTATCTTTCCCTCACACTTGGCAGAAGTATAAACTAAAACGCACAGAATGTCAATCATTCATCATATATATAGAAGCCGTAAAAAACGACTAGGACCCAAAGCCACCAAACGGCCGGTCTCAAACACATAGTTCACATAGCCTCGCAAGGCCATAACACACATAAATCAAATACGGCCACACTCGGCCTACATACATCAAACCTCGAAATAAAACTAAGGGAAATAATCCCAACAATCCTCAAAGCCCAAAGTGGTGAAGCGCGCGGACGATGGTACCAGGGATCGGAAACCACATGCAGCAATACACCAGGAAGGCCTCGTAGCAAGTAAAGAAACCTTCCGGAGGGTTCTTCGCACTCTCGTTGCCACTCGGGATCCGAAATACGACTCCACTTGGAATCTGGTAAGAGTCCCTGAGAGTCGTGAGGTAGTCGGTAGAGACCATGCTCGGCGTGAGGGGTGCGTTTGGCGACCTCACGGGCCTCTTAGGAATCGAAATGTCTTGCGAAGGCGGAGGCGAGCCGCAAAGAGATTTGTAGTACGTATCCTTTGCTTCTTCCTCAACTCCAAACTCTTCTTTCGGGGCGATCACCTCATTGGCAGAAGAGTCACCCGAAGATGAGTGTGAGGAAGAATTCCTCTTTGAAGATCCTTTTCTTGAAGACATTTTCTTTGACCAAAGAGAGATCTTGGAGAAAAAATTTCTATCTTGGAGGAATCTTTTCTTAAGGGAAGAAGTGAGTAAAGAATTTGAAAAACTTACTTCCCTTACTTATACAATTTTTTTTACTATTTTCCTTCAATCTTTCGACAAACGATTACGTCTAATTCCACCTGGAACAGACCATACCGCAAGCTAGGACCTAGCACCCAGGTCAACGGATCCTAGCTACCTGGGGGGCTAACTGTTGGGCTCAAAATCGGTCACGACGGAATCGATGTCCTAAAATCCTCAGAAAAACCGAATCTCGGTCAAAACTTTAAAAGCCGAGAAAACGAATAGCCGAAACGGATCGCCCGGCGAGCTCGACCATGACACGAGCCAGCTCGCCCGGCGAGTACGACCGTGTTGCCGGTCGACTCGCCGGCGAGCTCGGCCACGACACGAACCAGCTCGCCCGGCGAGCACGACCGTGTTGCCAGTCGACTCGCCGGCGAACTCGGCCGCGACACGAGCCAGCTCGCCCGGCGAGCACGACCGTGTTGCCGGTCGACTCACCGGCGAGCTCGGCCATGACACGAGCCAGCTCGCCTGGCGAGCTCGACCGTGGCACGGATCAGCTCACCCGGCGAGCGCGGCCAATTCTCCGTTGACCATTCCGAACCCGGTCCCATCCCATAACAATGCATCTTCGTCCGAAGTTGCCGTAACTCAGTCTTCGGGTCCGTGGTTACGACACCAATGTTTCGTCTAAAAAACATCGTCGAAAGTATTCAGGATGCTGGGAAGGTTATGTCTCTCGAACGGTTTCCTATTCTTCGTAGTAGAGCAGGTTACGGTTAACTTAACACCAACTGCCTTGGCAATGCGAAGAAACAGGGTTCCGTTGGAAGAACCATGCCTATACCAACGGCTACTTCACGAGTAAAATCGTAAAAATGCTTAAGTCTCGATACTGTCCAAAGATGGTTCGAATTGCGGACAACGGCCCATCTATGGTCCTAAAAGACTTGAGCCCAAAGACTGGTATGACGGTTTATCTCATCCACGGGAAGAGATAAATGTCAAATTTTCGAAGATAATCACAAAGAAGAAGGAAATATGGAAAAGCCCGCTTCGCGACAAATCCGGCCCAAGAAGAGGAAAACCGAACTAAGGAGGAGTATATAAGGAGGACCTAGGACGAAGACATCAAAAAAAAACTTAGCACTTAGAGCAATTTAGGCATCTTTTTCCGTTTTTACTAATCGAGCTGCGACTCAACTAGTTTAGATTTAGGTCGCTAGACTAGCGAACGTACCGACATCTCTTGTAGCCTAGGTCTTTACTTGTTGTTCACGCTCAAACGCGAATTCGGAAATAAGATCCTCTTATTCTCTTTTTCTGGTTTTTTTCATTTTATTATTTCATATTGATCGTGTCGTGTGTGGCCCAGCAGATAACCGGGACCTTCAGGGAAGGCTAGGTTAACTTGGCTTTCCTCCGATTAACAAAACTCGACGGTGTGAATTTTGGTTCCCACAGTTTGGCGCTAAAAGGAGTGGGGGGGGGTACGGATCTATCTCTCTCGCAACCACACACGCTCAGTCCGATATGATGACCAACGCTGACAAATACCCGCAAACGCACGACGGGACTCTCGTCGATGCCAACGCTGATAAAACTCCAGCTCGAAAGTATCAACGGTCACTGCCGACACCGCGATACTAGACCAGATGAAGGAAATGTTCGCCTCCGCTCAGAAAAAGTCAGACGAACAAGGAAAACTTGTCGCCTCTCTCGCAAAACAGGTGGAAACCTTAACGGCAAAGGCCAGGAGCAAAGCCCCGCGCGGGACCACAAGAGCCCGCAGCGGTAGAAGACTTGATTTCGAGACTCCAGGCAATCGAGCTGCACACGCGGACAAGGCTTCCTCAGGCCAAAACCCTGATGAAACGCTCAAGCCAGGTGCACAGCCAGCTGCGGAGAACCTTCCACTTCCTACCGAGAGCAACGAAGGAGAAGAAATTGAGCGCATCGACCTGGATATAAGCGACCAGTCCGATCACTCGGACGACGGTGCTGACATCCACCCAAGAAGAACGCGAAGCCAGTCCGCTCGGCAGGACGCGTCCTTTGAAAGACCCATGACCGAGGAAGAAGAAAACCTCTATTGGGTAGAACAGGAGGAGCTGGCCAAAAACTAGGCCAGGATCCACCGCAGCCAACACAGACAAGCTCGCAAGGCTGCCAGAAATCCTGATGAGATCCACGATCTCCGCGAGTACATCGCAAAAACCGCAGCGGAGGTGAAAGCGGTAAAATCACAAATCCACCACGCGACAAGTGCAGCGCCTGAGATCGACAGACTTCTCGAGGAAGCACGCAAAACCCCGTTCACTGCCCGGATTACTGAGACCAACGTCTCGGACCCAGGGAAGATCAAAATTCCCATCTACGATGGCACCACCGTCCCGAAAGCGCACCTGCAGTCTTTCCATATCGCGATGGGGAGGTGCAAACTCAAGGAACGCGAATGAGACGCTGGCTACTGCCTCCTCTTCGTCGAAAACCTCAAAGGAGCCGCGCTCGAATGGTTTTCTCGCCTAAAACGAAATTCCATCGGAAGTTTCCGCCAACTTGCTTCAGAGTTTCTCAAGCAGTATTCCATGTTCATGGACAGAGAAACCTCGGACGTCAATCTCTGGAGCCTGTCTCAAAGAGAAGACGAGCCACTTCGCGAGTTCATGAACAGATTCAAGCTAGTAATGGCAAGAGTCACCGAGATCAGCGACAAAGTGGCGATCGATGCTCTGAAGAAAACTCTCTGGTACCGGTCAAAATTCCGGCAATGGATATCCCTCAAAAAACCGAGAACGATTTAGGATGCTCTTCATAAGGCAACGGACTTCATCGTAATGGAAGAGGAGATGAAAATCCTCTCCCAGAAGTACAACCAGCAGAAGACGCCCACAAAAAAAGAAAAGCTCTCGAAACGGCAAGTATGTCCACCACGAGGGAGAAGACGTCCAGGGCGAGCACAACTACTCTATCAATTCCGAACAAGGAAAGACCTCCGAAAACACCTGGACCAGGAACCAGTACAAGGATAACTCCTACTGCGAGTTCCACCAGACCAAAGGTCATTCCACTACGAACTGCAAAATTCTCGGCGCAAGGCTAGCCGTAAAACTCCTCGCTGGCGACCTCTCGAAGGTCACTAGCATAAAAGACCTCATCCTGGATTCCGACTGCCCTCCTAGGACTGATACAGAGTCTCCCAAGAGGGACGCAAGCGCAAACCAGTCTGGCGAGAAACGCGGAAGAAGGCAGGATGACCATGGAGACAATAGTACCCGCCGGAGAATAAACATGATCATCGGAGAATCGCAATTCTACCGCGACTCTGTTTCATCCATCAAGGCCAACGGAAGAAAGGCGGAAACAAGTTCTAATTGGACGACTCGGTCCCCGACCGACAACGCTCCAAACGATACGATTGTTTTCGAGGAGGAGGAAACCGTCGGACTCGATAAACCTCACTGCGACCCGCTGGTCATCGACTTGGTGATTCGAGACCTCGAAGTGGGAGGAATCCTCATTGACACAGGCAGCACGGTCAACGTCATTTTCCGCGACACTCTCCGGAGAATGAACATCGAACTCGGGGAAGTCGTCCCAGAACCAAAACCCTGACCGGTTTTTTGGGCACAACATCAATGACCCTCAGATCGATCAAACTTCCGGTCATGGCAAGGGAAGTCACGAAAATCATTGACTTCACCGTAGTCGATAACCCGGCCATCTATAATGTTATCATGGGAACCCCATGGATCAACGCAATGAAGGTGGTATCGTCGACTTACCACCTTAGCATCAAGTTAGCAAAACCAAACGGAACAGCAATAATCTGGGGATGCAAGAAACAATCTAGGCTCTGCTTTTTGGCCGAGCATAAGCTACGACAAACTCGGAACACCCCTGTGATTAGCCCGAAGCGAGTCAAGAAAATTCAGAGTACTCCCGAAGGTTCCACAAAGAGCGATTCGGAATCACTCGCCCAGGCACCGGCTCCGGACAGCGACGCGATCCCGGAGTCCATCGCCCTACCAGCGGAAAACCTGACTCACGAAACGGCCGCCGATTTAACTAAAGCCTCAACGGCCGAGGTAACAGAAACGGCCCTATCCAACGAGTAGGAACGCCCGCAACAACAAAGCAGAACTACGAGATGGCTTGATCCTCGAAAGAGGTACGTAGGCAGCTTGTCCTATTGACAAGTTCAGCTATCCCCCTCTCCAAAAAGAGGGGGGGGGAGTGGGTACGTATACTCGTATACTCCCACAAAGTTCGGAATATCCACACATGTACTCGATATTTTCGAAACTTTTCTAATAAAACTCATTTTATTTCGGTCTCCCGATTCACTTGCAATAAGCCACAACAATCGGAGATTAACCTGAGAAACACCCAAGACAAGGGTCTCCAAACACGCATACCTTTCAAGCAGTCCTTGGATGGGAACTAACTTAAACAACAATCACTGTGTATCAATGGTCAAGTAAGACCAAATACATCTTCTCTAAAAACGAAGATCGTAACTTTCTCACTACAAAGGATATATCTTTCGGAAAAAGCGAGATGTCGTAAATATTTTCGAGAGATATTATCCAAACACACGGTCCGTCAGCGACTCTAAAAAAAAACAAATTGCCCGTCGATTGGCCCCGACGGACAAACCCCAAAACGTTCTCAAAAATGTACTCGTAGTCTAACCTTTCGTAAAAGTAAAGGTTCTCTTACATCCGACGAGGATACCATAGCGCGCTATACAAGAAATCTGAAATTTTGGTCAGCACTCCAGACGGTCTCTGGAGAGTGCTCGGTTCGTTCTATACAAGTCATATAAGCCGGCGCCAAGAGCCGAGCAGTCATCGCACAGCCTTAGAGCCGAAAATAAACCTAGGTCTTGCCCTAAACCCAGTCCTACTGGTCCACTAACATCTCAAGACAAGATACGAGATCTTAAAAACATGTCCCATCGTCCTAAACGTTTCCGAACGCCCTCGTTCAGTAAGAGCAAACGAACAAGACGATAAACTAAGAGTTAAGATACGAAGTGACTACTCGTATCTTTCCCTCACACTTGGCAGAAGTATAAACTAAAACGCATAGAATGTCAATCATTCATCATATATATAGAAGCCGCAAAAAACGGCTAGGACCCAAAGCCACCAAACGGCCGGTCTCAAACACATAGTTCACATAGCCTCGCAAGGCCATAACACATAAATCAAATACGGCCACACTCGGCCTAGATACATCAAACGTCGAAAGAAAACTAAGGGAATTAATCCCAACAATCCTCAAAGCCCAAAGTGGTGAAGCGCGCGGACGATGGTACCAGGGATCGGAAACCACATGCGGCAATACACCAGGAAGGCCTCGTAGCAAGTAAAGAAACCTTCCGGAGGGCACTCTCGTTGCCACTCGGGATCCGAAATACGACTCCACTTGGAATCTGGTAAAAGTCCCTGAGAGTCGTGAGGTAGTTGGGAGAGACCATGCTCGCCGTGAGGGGTGCGTTTGGCAACCTCACGGGCCTCTTAGGAATCGGAATGTCTTGCGAAGGCAGAGGCGAGCCGCAAAGAGCTTTGTAGTATGTATCCTTTGCTTCTTCCTCAATTTCAAACTCTTCTTTCGGGGCGATCACCTCATTGGCAGAAGAGTCACCCGAAGATGAGTGTGAGGAAGAATTCCTCTTTGAAGATCCTTTTCTTGAAGACATTTTCTTTGAGCAAAGAGAGATCTTGGAGAAAAAATTTATATCTTGGAGGAATCTTTTCTTAAGGGAAGAAGTGAGTAAAGAATTTGAAAAACTTACTTCCCTTACTTATACAATTTTTTTTACTATTTACCTTCAATCTTTCGACAAATGATTACGTCTAATTCGACCTAGAACAGACCATACCGCAAGCTAGGACCTAACACCCAGGTCCACGGATCCTAGCTAGCTGGGGGGCTAACTGTTGGGGTCAAAATCGGTCACGGCGGAATCGATGTCCGAAAGTCCTCAGAAAACCGAATCTCAGTCAAAAGCCGAGAAAACGAATAGCCGAAACGGATCGCCCGGCTAGCTCGACCATGACACGAGCCAGCTCGTCCGGCGAGTACCACCGTGTTGCCGGTCGACTCGCCGGCGAGCTCGGCCGCGACACAAGCCAGCTCGCCCGGCGAGCACGACCGTGTTGCCGGTCGACTCGCCGGCGAGCTCGGCCGCGACACGAGCCAGCTCGCCCGGCGAGCACGACCGTGTTGCCAGTCGACTTGCCAGCGAGCTCGGCCGTGTCACGAGCCAGCTCGCCCGGCGAGCACGACCGTGGCACGGATCAGCTCGCCCGACAAGCGCGGCCAATTCTCCGTGGACCATTCCGAACCCGGTCCCATCCCATAACCATGCATCTTCGTCCGAAGTTTCCGTAACTCAGTCTTCGGGTCCATGGATACGACACCAATGTTCCGTCTAAAAACATCGTCGAAAGTATTCGGGAAGTTGGGAAGGTTATGTCTCTCGAACGGTTTCCTATTCTTCGTAGTAGAGCAGGTTACGGTTAACTTAACACCAACTGCCTCGGCAATGCGAAGAAACAGGCTTCCGTTGGAAGAACCATACCTATACCAACGGCTACTTCGCGAGTAAAATCGTAAAAACGCTTAAGTCTCGATACGGCCCAAAGAGGGTCCGAATTGCGGACAACGGCCCATCTATGGTCCCAAAAAACTTGAGCCCAAAGACTGGTATGACGGTTTATCTCATCCGAGGGAAGAGATAAATGTCAAATTTCCGAAGATAATCACAAAGAAGAAGGAAATATGGAAAAGCCCGCTTCGCGACAAATCCGGCCCAAGAAGAGGAAAACCGACCTAAGGAGGAGTATATAAGGAGGACCTAGGACGAAGACATCAAAAAAAACTTAGCACTTAGAGCAATTTAGGCATCTTTTTCCGTTTTTACTAATCGAGCTGCGACTCAACTAGTTTAGATTTAGGTCGCTAGACTAGCGAACGTACCGACAGCTCTTGTAGCCTAGGTCTTTACTTGTTGTTCACGCTCAAACGCGAATTCGGAAATAAGATCCTCTTATTCTCTTTTTCTTGTTATTTTCATTTTATTCTTTCATATTGATCGTGTCGTGTGTGGCCCAGCAGATAACCGGGACCTTCAGGGAAGGCTAGGTTAACTTGGCTTTCCTCCGATTAACAAAACTCGACGGTGTGAATTTCGGTTCCCACACTAACAACACTGGTCATGTGCTGTGACTGATGTTTTGCATGGAGATAGGGTTCATCCCATCTGTAGAAATCTCAAGTCGAAGATTCCTTGGTTCAGCAGCAAAGTGTGGCCATTTATCATTCACCTGTGCCCAAGAGATAGAATCAACGGGGTGTCGCATTGTACCATCTTCAGTGGCATTGGTATAGTGCCAACGCAGATCTTCAGCCATCCTTTTTGATCTAAACATCCTCCTAAATCTGTCTTTGATTGGAAAATATCTAAGGACCTTTGCCGGAATCCCAACCTTTATCTCAATATTGTGCTTATCCTTTTCCCATCTTGAAACTTTGCATCTTGGACAGCTTTCTAGCTTCTCATACTCCGTCCTATATGTTGGGGTCAAAATCGGTCACGACAGAATCAATGTCGGAAATCTCCCAGGAAATGTCCTCTTTGAAAAAGAAGGATAAAATTCAAAGAAGAAGAGAAGCGAGAAAAACCTAAATATAGTTTCGTAACAACTCCAAAAAGGATTCACACGATAAGTCTTCGAGAAAGGTTACTCCATGTTGGGTTCAAAAACGGTTATCTCAAAATCAGCGTCTAAAATCACATTTCCTCACGGAGGCTTTCTCGACCCACTCTCGACAAAAGTTCCCGAGCATATGTTTCAAAGAAGGATGAACCCCGGGACTGAAAACAAACAGTCCAGCTCATCCGTTCGATGAACTGATCCAATCCGCCGAGCTGGACCAGTCGAGTTCGGTGGATGGCCGAGCTGGATCAACCACGCGACCAGCTCGGCCATCCCTCGAGCTTGACTAGTTCAGCAGATGTTGATATCACTCAAATTACCCTAAGGAGTGATTTATACTCTCTCAAATAAGAGGTCGAGTTGTAGTACTTAGGGATCGAATCCACAAGGAGCTAGGGAACAAATTAGATTTAATAGTTATATGATTAAGCTAGGCTAATCCTTTATAAAGCAGTAAAAAATAGCAAAGCAGTAAATAAAGCAGCAAACAAGTTGAACAAGACAATTGTTCAGCTTGGCAGAGAGTTGTTTGATGGAAGGATGGTTTGCTAGATCTAGGGTTTCTATCCAGGTAATCAGGATTATAATGATATAAAGGCTTATTGTTGCTTGCAAGATATTATAGAACTCAACTTGGAGTACAAATCTAACAACTTCCGTTGTATAGACAGTCTAATATCCAGAAAGTGTCGATCGATTATTCTATAGGAATATCGATCGATACACCTTTCACAATATCGACCGATTAATCTATTGGATCATCGATCGATATCACTTCTAGCAAGCTTTACGATCGGGTTGAATATGTGTTCACTAAGGTTCCTAAATCAACTCTCGTATGTTTCTAGCAATCCTAGCTCAATAGAATTCAGCTCAGAGAAAAGACCAAGCGTTCGCAATTGTGCCTAATGATTCTAAGATCAGGGTTCTAGTTCATGACTCTAGAACACAAGCAGTAAGAACAATCCTATGATGAATATCACAACTTAGCAGTTCTATATTTTGGGCTAATCCCTCATAACCTATTTGAACCCTAAACCTAACAGGTGGATCTATTCAGACATGAAGTTATTCACATAAATCATAGATGAATATATGAAAAGCATAAATAATATAAAACCAAAACCAATGGAGTTCCAGGAGGACTCTTATGGAGTTCCTCCCTTCTCTCCTAACTAAGAGAAACAATAGAATAAAGCTTAGATAGCGTGTAGCCGTCAACAATGGCTTATAAATAACATAAATAAGGTTTATGGTCGTCCAAGGGCATTTTGGTAATTTGGGGTTGCTTCTGGGCATTAGCGGTCATAAAATATGCTCAGCCCATATTTTGGCATCACTGTCGACCGACACCAATGCTGTTTCATCGATCGACAGTCCTTCATGTCCTCGACAGCTTCCTCTCGCGAGGCAGACTGATCACTCTTCAGTAAAACGAGCATAACGTCTGCTACAGGATGTTGATTGACCTCAAACCGGTGGCATTGGAAAGCTAATCGCACAAGGCATGTGGGAACTCAATACCCTTCACCGTACATGGTATTGCAAATTGCCCAGGATCACTCTTCTTCTTTAGTGTAATCCTCTTCCTCATCATTTCTCTAACTTCACAGAACATTCTCCTAATGTCTTCTTCAGTCTCCCTTGTTTCTCTGAAGAACATCCACAATATGTGGGTAAAATAAGCCTTCTCGAATGGCTTTTCTAAAGAAATCTTGAAGACTCTCTTTTGGAAACTTTCCCTTTCCTTTTCATTAGCTCCCCTCTTCAGATGTTTCGCCACTTTTTCCTTTCTTTTCCTCATGGTTCTTCCCATAGGAACTCTATCAACTTCCATAGGATCTGCTGCATCATCTGAAGGTATCCTGATGGTCTCTGGTGGGTTATCTGAAGGTTTGGGTTTGGGCGTGAGTGCATTTAGACGTGCAACATCTATATTTGGCATCTGCACTCGGTATGTAAGAGGTGCTCGTCGATCGATGGGCGCTGGAGGTTGTCGATTGATGGCGGTCTCTTGCTGTCGATCGACGGGAGTATCTGAATGTCGATTGATTTTAGCGTAAACCGGGCTGGGCGGATGTGGGTGTCTTGCTGCGAACTCCTCGTGAGTCAGAATCCTCACGGCATTGCAAGATGCGGTTGACTCCGTAGGTGTCATCGATCGATGCTCTGGATATCCTGTCGATCGATGTTCGAAGTCCGGCGTCGATCGATGTTCGAAGTCCGGCGTCGATCGACACCAGTGCGATCCGCCAAAGCTCATCAAACTTTCTACTTATAAATCTCCTTCTTGCAGCTTCTCTTGCTTCACCACTTTCCAGAAATCATCTTCTATGATGGCATTCATGTGGTGCTTCATTACATCATCTCCTACCCCTCTTGTTAAGGCTTCCTGCCTCTTAACAGTTTCTCCTGTCTGAACAACCTGCATCTCCAGCTTCTTCACATGAGTACTCAAAGTCTCAAACTTTGTGTTCAGGTTGGTGTAGACAGAATCAATCTTCCCATTGAAGTCCACCGTCATGCGCTGCTGTCCCTCAATAACCCTATGCGCTGCTGTCCCTCAAGAAAACTCGTTAGGGTAATGTGGTTTTAAACTTAACAAGAATCAAATCTAATAGGCGATCAAAGCTCCCCGGCCTTGGCACCAAATTTGATATCACTCAAATTACCCTACCGAGTGAATTACTCCCTCAAATAACAGGTTCAATTGTAGTACTTAGGGATCGAATCCACAAGGAGCTAGGGAACCTAATAACTCTAATTGGATTTGTTAAGCAAGGTGGTTTAATGATTTAAATGTAAAGTTGCAATTGTTGAGCAAGTAATTGCTCGATTGATTGGTTGAGGTTTTGGTGCTTAAAAGGAAATAGCTAGAACAAGGGTTTTTATTTAGGAAATTTGGAATTATAATCCTATAGATGCCTAACAAGTTGCATGCATGATATTGTAAAGCTCAACACTTATAAACAAACCACTAGGCTCTCGCTTTTTAGGTTCGTAAATTGACCACTATCGACCGATTCGTTATTCAAAACGTCGATCGATTATTCTATTTGAATATCGATCGACGCTGTTGGTCAAGCATTATTGTGCGGGTTGAATGTGCTCACTAAGCTCACTAGATCAGCTCTCGCCTTACTCTTAGAAAGATCGTAGCTCAATTAGAATGGTTTCAGGATGAGATGAAAGCTATCGCTTATATCTAACAATCCTAGGGCAAGTTATAGGTCGCTAATCTAGAATCAGGCATTAATGACAATCCTAATGATTAATATCACAACTTAGAAATCTATAGTTGGGGAAAATCTCTCATAACCTATTTAAACCCTAAAATCTAACAAGAGAACTACTCGGACATGGCCAAGCAATTCATATGAAAACTGCATTAGAATAATATATAGATATTAATGGAGTTCCAATCACAAATAACTTTGGATCTTCTCTCGAATCTAAAAAATCCTATAAAACTTTTGCTGTGAAAAACAATAAAACAAAAAAGCACACTTTGCCTCTAACATGTTGACAAAGCTTATATAATTAGGTTAAAACTCGTCAGGGGCAATCTTGTAGATTGGTGAAGACTTGGGCTCTAAGTCGGCTGTGACCAAACGGGCTTTCTGCGCGCTTCGCTGTCGATCGATGTCAAGATGTGAACATCGATCGATTTTTCCATTTCAATATCGACCGATGGTCGAGCTCGATGGTCATCTCGGGTGCTTTCTCCAAATATCTCCAAAATGCTCCAAAATCATCACTTTCCTCAAATCACTCATGATCCTACTGTGGGAAGAACCTTAAGGAAGTAGAATGAAAATATTGCCAAGCATTTGAAGAGAGGAGCTAATGATAAAGAGATGGAGAGTTTCAAAAAGAAGATTCTAAGGATCCCATTAGCTAAACCATTTGAGGAGGAAACTGTTTAAGATCTTTTGTGTGCCCCACAGGCTTTGGATGTTCTTCAGAGAGACCAAGGAAACTTAATAGGACATTAGGAGAATGTTCCACCAAGTCAGAGAGAAGATGGGATAGAGGATTACACTGAAGATAAAGAGTGATCCTGGAAAATTTGTAGTACCTTGCTTGATAGGAGGCATTGACTACCCTAGTGTGCTCTGCAACACATGATCTTCAATCAGCATTCTACCTAAGGTAATGTCAGACCATCTAGGTCTGAAAATAGAGCCTTTAGAGGATTCATTCACTTTTGTGGATTGTTTTCAGAGAAACTCAGGAGGCTTCATGTGAAACCTTGAGGTGCAGATTGGTAATGCCCTAGTTCCAGTAGACTTCCATGTCCTTGACCTCAAGCTCAACTGGAATTATTCTCTACCACTTGGAAGAGCCTTCATGGCTATTGTAGGAGCAGTATGCGACATGCAGACAACCAAGATGTGCCTGACACTCATAGACCCTACCGTCTACTATGATCCAGTGAGAGTTGTCAAGCAACAGACAAGCTACATGGAGATTGGAGATTGATCTCACTCAAATTACTCTAAGGAGTGAATTACTCTCTCAAATAAGAGGTTCAGATGTAGTACTTAGGGATCGAATTCACAGGGAACTAGGGAACCTAATAAATCTAATCAGATTGATTAAGCTAGGTTGATTATGATTAAATGTAAAAGCAGGTTTGTGAGCAACGCAATTGCTCATTTGATTTGATTGGTGTTTTAGTACTTAGATGAAAGTAGATAGACTTAGAGTTTTTATTCAGGTAATCAGGATTATAATCTTACAGATGCCTAACAAGTTGTACGCATGATATTATAGAGCTCAACACTTATAAACAAACCGATAAGCTCTCACTTTCTAGGTTTGTCTATTGACCAGTGTCGATCGATGATTCTATAGGAATATTGATCGATACACTTGTTGAAACGTCAACCGATTATTCGATTGGAATATATATCGACGCGTTTGGTCAAGCTTTAACGCGCGGGGTTATTGTGCTCACTAAGATTCCTAGATCAGCTCTCGCCTTACTCTAGCAATCTTAGCTCAGTTAGGATGGGTTCAGGGTGAGATGCAAGCTATCGCTTGTGTCTACAACTCTTAGGGCAAGTTCTAGGTAGCTAATCTAGAAAAAGGCATTAATGACAATCCTAATGATGAATATCACAACTTAGCAATCTATAGTTGGGGCTAATCCCTCATAACCTATTTAAACCTCAAACCTAACAAGAGAACTACTCAGACATGGCTAAGCAATTCTTAACAGCAATTAGGTATAAAAAACTGCATAGATAAATAGATAGATATTAATGGAGTTCCAATAACAAATCTCTTTAGATCTTTTCTCCAATCTATTAAAAATCCTAGAAAACCTTTCGCTGTGAAAATAATAAAACAAGAAAGCACACTTTGCCTCTAACATGTTGGCAAAGGTTATATAATAAGGTTTAAACTCATCTCGGGTAATCTTGTAAATTGGAGAAGACTTGAGCTCTAAGTCGGCTGGGACCAAACGGGCTTTCTGCACCTTCGCTGTCGATCAATGTCACGATGTGAACATCGATCGATTATTCCTCTTCAATGTCGACCGATGGTCGTGCTCGATGGTCAGCTCGGATGCTTTCTCCAAATATCTCTAAAATGCTCCAAAATCATCACTTTCTTCCAAATCACTCCTGATCCTATAAATATACTAAATAGACTCTAGAATATAATAAATACTAGTTAAAACACTTATAAACCATGGGTAAAAGTGGGTCAAATCCTTGGTCTATCAACTCCCCCAGACTTACCCTTTTGTTTGTCCTCAAGCAAAACATATAGGCAGTCTCTCTGAAAGAGGTTTGAAAATAGCAGGGACTCACAAATTTAAAAACTTAGAATCAACACCTTAGAAAGTCCTAATCTCAGAAGAACATTATACCATATTCTAGTCTAGCAACCAAGTTCATCTAGTCAACAACTTAGAAAATCATGTCTGACAATCCCCTCTACCAACCTCAATTCTTGCATAAATAAAAGTGTAGGCTTTACCTTGGGGGTATCGATCACAGGTTGCAAGGATGCTCAAACAAGTATTTGGACATGAATGTAAACAAAAGTTCATATCCTCTCTCTCTACTAATTTCTCCCCTAGTCAAACTCTGCTTTATTGCAAGATCATTGACCAAGGTTGCTTCCATGAATCAAGATTTAATGGTTTTAGCCACCAAATCATGTTCACTTCTTTTTGACCTATATCCTAGGATTATTTGTGAATCAAGCCTTAATGGTTGTAGCCACCAAGTCTTGTTCTACTCCTTTACCTATAGAATTCTTATGAATCAAGCCTTAATGTTTGTAGCCTCCAAGTCCAGTTCGAATTTTTTCCTAAGTTTTTCTATTTCTAACTGTATTATATATATATATAATTTTATTTTATTTTTATTTTTAATATAAAAACCTAAATTCGAAATTGAGAGAGAGAGGTTGATAAATCTACACAAGGTTTTACCTTCCAGACTTTCCATTTCTTTTTCATTAGCTCCCCTCTTCAGATGTTTCGCAACTTTTTCCTTTCTTTTCCTCAGGGTTCTTCCCATAGGAACCCTATCAACTTCCATAAGATCTGATGCATCATCTGAAGGTATCCTGATGGTCTCTGGTGGGTTATCTGAAGGTTTGAGTTTGGGCCTGAGTGCATTTAGACGTGCAACATCTATCTTTGGCATATACACTCGGTATGTAAGAGGTGCTTGTCGATCTATGGGCGCTGAAGGTTGTCGATCGATGGCGGTCTCTTGCTGTCGATCGACGGCGGTCTCTTGCTGTCGATCGACGGGAGTATCTGAATGTCGATTGATTTTAACGTAAACAGGGCTGGGCGGATGTGGGTATCTTGCTGCGAACTCCTCGTGAGTCAGAATCCTAGATCAGGGCTGGGGATGTGGGTGTCTTGCTGCGAACTCCACGGCATTGCAAGATGCGGTTGACTCCGTAGGTGTCATCGATCGATGGTCTGGATATCCTGTTGATCGATTTGGATTGAAATCCGTTGATCGATGTTCGAAGTCCGGCGTCGATCGATGTTCGAAGTCCGGCGTCGATCGACACCAGTGTGATCCGCCGAAGCTCATCGAACTTTCTACTTTGAAATCTCCTTCTTGAAGCTTTTCTTGTTTCACCACTTGCCAGAAATCTTCTCCTATGATGGCATTCACGTGGTGCTTCATTACATCATCTCCTACCCCTCTTGTTAAGGCTTGCTTCCTCTTAACAGTTTCTCCTGTCTGAACAACCTGCATCTCCAGCTTCTTCACATTAGTACTCAAAGTCAAAAAACTTTGTGTTCAGGTTTGTGTAGACAGAATCAATCTTCCCATTGAAGTCCACCGTCATGCGCTGCTGTCCCTCAAGAACCCTATGTGCTGCTGTCCCTCAAGAACACTCGTTAGGGTAATGTGGTTTTAAACTTAACAAGAATCAAATCTAATAGGCGATCAAATCTCCCCGGCAACGGCACCAAATTTGATATCACTCAAATTACCCTAACAAGTGAATTACTCTCTCAAATAAGAGGTTCAATTGTAGTACTTAGGGATCGAATCCACAAGGAGCTATGGAACCTAATAACTCTAATTGGATTTGTTAAGCAAGGTGTTTTAATGATTTAAATGCAAAGTTGCAATTGTTGAGCAAGTAATTGCTCGATTGATTGGTTGAGGTTTTGTTACTTAAAAGGAAATAGCTAGACTTGAGGTTTTTATTCAGGAAATTTGGAATTATAATCCTATAGATGCCTAACAAGTTGTATGCATGATATTGTAGAGCTCAACACTTATAAACGAATAACTAGGCTCTCGCTTTCTAGGTTCGTCTGTTGACCAGTGTCGATCGATGATTCTATATGAATATCGATCGATTCACTATTCAAAACGTTGACCGATTATTCTATCTGGATATCGATCGACACTGTTGGTTAAGCGTTAATGCGCGGGTTGAATGAGCTCACTAAGTTCACTAGATGAGCTCTCGCCTTACTCTAAGCAAGATCTTAGCTCAATAGAATGGTTTCAGGATGAGATGAAAGCAATTGCTTAATCTAACAATCCTAGTACAAGTTCTAGGCAGCAAATCTAGAATCAGGCATTAATGAAAATCCTAATGATTAATATCACAACTTAGCAATCTATAGTTGGGGCTAATCTCTCATAACATATTTAAACCATAAAATCTAACAAGACAACTACTCGGACATGGCCAAGCAATTCATATGAAAACTGCATTAGAATAATAGATAGATATTAATGGAGTTTCAATCACAAATAACTTTGGATCTTCTCTCCAATTAAATAAAAATCCTAGAAAACTTTTGCTGTGAAAAAAAATAAGACAAGAAAGCACACTTTGAGTCTAACATGTTGACAAAGCTTATATAATTAGGTTAAAACTCGTTAGGGGTAATCTTGTAAATTGGTGAAGACTTGGGCTCTAAGTCAGCTGTGACCAAACGGGCTTTCTGCGCGCTTCGCTGTCGATTGAGGTCAAGATGTGAACAGCGATCGATTATTCCTCTTCAATATCGACCGATGGTCAAGCTCGATGGTCATCTCGGGTGCTTTCTCCAAATATCTCCAAAATGCTCCAAAATCATCACTTTCCTCCAAATCACTCATGATCCTATAAATACTCTAAATAGACTCTATAATATAACAATTAGTAATTAAAACACTAATAAACCATGGGTAAAAGTGGGTCAAATCCATCGTCTATCATCTTCCTACCAGAACATGCCACCACAGACTCAAGAGAGAAAGATAGAAGCAATGATTGATCAAGTTCTTGAGGGTCAGCAGAAGCTTATGGTGAATGTCAATGGGAAGATAGAAGTTGTTTGCACTGAGATGAATGCAAAGTTTGAAACTTTGAACACACATGTGAAGAAGTTGGAGACACAAGTTGTTTAGACAGGAGAGGCTGTTAAGAAGCTAGAAAACTTCATAAAAAGCAATGAAGCACTGAATTACCACGTGAACGCCATCATAGAGGATGATTTCTGGCAAGTGGTTAAGGAGGAGAAGCTTCAGGAGGGAGATTTTGATGTCAAAATCTCCAAGAGTTTCGGCAGTTCACATTGGTGTCGACTGACGCCAAGAGATGAACATCTATCGATGGAATGGGATGAACACCGATCGAGACCGGATGTTCAACATTGATCGACGGAGTCAGTTGCATCATGCACGCAGCTAGACACCCTCATCCACCCAAACCCCTACAAGTAGACATCGATCGGTGGAGTGAGAAAGTCACCGATCGCCAGAGAGATTCAACCAACGATCGACAATCAACCTCAGTCATTGATCGATGAGCACCTCTCTACTACCGTGTGCAACTACCCAAGATAGATGTATCACGACTGAATGCACTCAGAAACCCCATCTCAACCTTCAAAGACACCAATAGATAAAATCAATGAGCAATCTGAAGATACAGCAGAGCCAATGCGAGTTGATCAGGCTACTGTGGGAAGAACCTTAAGGAAGAAGAATGAAAATATTCCCAAGCATTTGAAGAGAGGAGCTAATGATAAAGAGATGGAGAGTTTTAAAAAGAGGATTCTAAGGATCCCATTAGCTAAACCATTTGAGGAGGAAACTGTTTAAGATCTTTTGTGTGCCCCACAAGCTGTGGATGTTCTTCAGAGAGACCAAGGAAACTTAATAGGACATTAGGAGAATGTTCCACCAGGTCAGAGAGAAGATGAGATAGAGGATTACACTGAAGAAGAAGAGTCATCCTGGAAAATTTGTAGTACCTTGCTTGATAGGAGGCATTGACTACCCTAGTGCGCTCTGCGACAAAGGATCTTCAGTCAGCATTCTACCTAAGGTAATGTCAGACCATCTAGGTCTGAAGATAGAGCCTTTAGAGGATTCATTCACTTTTGTGGATTGTTTTCAGAGAAACTCAGGAGGATTCATCTGAAACCTTGAGGTGCAGATTGGTAATGCCCTAGTTCTAGTAGACTTCCATGTCCTTGACATCAAGCTCAACTGGAATTATTCTCTACTACTTGTAAGAGCCTTCATGGCTATTATAGGAGCAGTATGCGACATGCAGACCAACAAGATGTGCCTGACACTCATAGACCCTACTGTCTACTATGATCCAGTAAGAGTTGTCAAGCAACAGACAGGCTACATGGAGATTGGAGATTGATCTCACTCAAATTACCCTAAGGAGTGAATTACTCTCTCAAATAAGAGGTTTAGTAGTAGTACTTAGGGATCGAATTCACAGGGAGCTATAAAACCTAATAAATCTAATCAGATTGATTAAGCTAGGTTGATTATGATTAAATGTAAAAGCAGGTTTGTGAGCAAGGCAGTTGCTCAATTGATTTGATTGGGATTTTGGTACTTCGATGAAAGTAGATATACTTAGGGTTTTTATTCAGGTAATCAGGATTATAATCTTACAGATGCCTAACAAGTTGTACGCATGATATTATAGAGCTCAACAATTATAAACAAACTGATTGGCTCTCACTTTCTAGGTTTTTCTATTGACCAGTGTCGATCGATGATTCTATAGGAATATCGATCGATACACTTGTTGAAACGTCGACCGATTATTCGATTGGAATATAGATCGACGCGTTTGGTCAAGCTTTAACGTGCGGGTTGATTGTGCTCACTAAGATTCCTAGATCAGCTCTCGCCTTACTCTAGCTATCTTAGCTCAGTTAGGATGGGTTCAGGGTGAGATGCAAGCTATCGCTTGTGTCTACAACTCATAGGGAAGTTCTAGGTAGCTAATCTAAAAAAAGGCATTAATGACAATCTTAATGATGAATATCACAACTTAGCAATCTATAGTTGGGGCTAATCCCTCATAACCTATTTAAGCCCTAAACCTAACAAGAGAACTACTCAGACATGGTTAAGCAATTCTTAACATCAATTAGGTATAAAAACTGCACAGATAAATAGATAGATATCAGTGGAGTTCCAATAACAAATCTCTTTGGATCTTCTCTCCAATCTACTAGAAATCCTAGAAAACCTTTCGCTGTGAAAATAATAAAACTAGAACGCACACTTTGCCTCAAACATGTTGGCAAAGCTTATATAATAAGGTTAAAACTCATCTGGGGTAATCTTGTAAATTGGAGAAGACTTGGACTCTAAGTCGGCTGGGACCAAACGGGCTTTCTGCGCCTTCGTTGTCGATCAATGTCACGATGTGAACATCGATCGATTATTCCTCTTTAATGTCGACCGATGGTCGTTAATGGAGTTAAAACACTTTTAAACCATGAGTAAAAGTGGGTCAAATCCATGGTCTATCAACTCTCCCAGGCTTACCCTTTTGTTTGTCCTTAAGCAGAACATACAGGCAATCTCTCTGAAAGAGGTTTGAAAACAGCAGGGACAAACAAAATTTAAAAACTTGGAATCAACACCTTAGAAAGTCCTAATCTCAGAAGCACACTATACCATATCCTAGTCTAGCAACCAAGTTCATCTAGTCAACAACTTAGAAAATCATGTCTGACAATCCCCTCTACCAACCTCAATTCTTGCATAAATAAAAGTGTAGGCTTTACCTTGGGGGGTATCAATCACAGGATGCAAGGATGCTCAACTACAAGTAAACAAAAGTTCCTATACTCTCTCTCTTCTAATTTCTCCCCTAGTCAAAGTCTGCTTTATTGTAAGATCATTGACCAAGGTTGGACAGGCTTCCTTTTTTTTAACAACCAAATACTTCATTAAGAGCTAAAGCCTAAAGCGGCAAGACAGAGTACGTGTTACAAGTTGCAGACTTAGCAATAAGATCCGCAACAGAGTTTAGACGGCGAGGGATAAAGGAAAAATGCAGAAAAGAAAAGGTAGCTGATAGAGCCTTGATATCCAAATTGAGTCCATAGATCTCCACCGGATGTATCTTCGAGGAAAGTGCGTTGATAAACACTTGATTATCTGACTTCAAGCAGATTTTGGTGAACTGGACTGTCTTTGCGTGGAGGAGAGCTTCCCTAACCGCGATCGCTTCCGCCATGAGGGGTGATGACACGTGCTGTTCTGTCGAGGAGCCCTGCCCGAGTTTAATGGTTGGACAGGCTTCCATGAATCAAGATTTAATGGTTTTAGCCACCAAATCATGTTTACTTCTTTTTGACCTATATCCTAGGATTATTTGTGAATCAAGCCTTAATGGTTGTAGCCACCAAGTCATGTTCTAGTCCTTTACCTATAGAATTCTTATGAATCAAGCCTTAATGGTTGTAGCCACCAAGTCTAGTTCGAATTTTTTCCTAAATTTTTCTATTTCTAACTGTATTATTATATATATATATATAATTTTTATTTTAAATATAAAAACCTAAATTCGAAATTGAGAGAGAGATGTTGATAAATCTACACAAGTCTTTACCTTCCAGACTTGTTTGAAGAATTTGATCTCATGTATACCAAGCCCCAAGACAAGCAGAGTTGAGCTCAATTAGGTTGGAGGTCAGTTTTGGTTCCTTCAAACATTCTCATCAATTGTAACATAGTTGACAGGTTGATCCACTTTGGTATCTTTAGTGTTATCTGCAACTAGTAAGTCTACAATGGTGTGGTTAGATAATAAGTAAAATCAACAAGTTCATTATCCCCTTCTTGACTTAATAAAAACTTTTATTAAAACATTTTAATAAAACTCATGAATAAACTAATATCAGTAAACATCCCCCCAAACTTAAACTACACTGTCCCTAGTGTAAATTCAGTCAGAGTTATGTGAATAACTAAAGCATAAGGACTCAATGTAACAAGTTAGAACGGTATACCAGACCGGATTAGATGTCAATCGATGTAATTGTGTTGTCATCGTTCGTGGCAGGTGATGGTCTGTCGATCGATGTCGGCAATGTTTCGTCGGTCGATACTCATGGCAATCGTCTACTCGGATCTTTATATTTTGTTTTTCTTTTTATGACCTGCAGTAATTTAAAAACTAACATAAGTACTAAACTAATAAAAACCAATTAGATATTACCTAATAGTGGGTTGTCTCCCACTCAGCGCTTTGTTATAGTCATTTAGCTTGACTTTGGAGGTGATTTGGCTAGTAATGTGGAAAGCTGGGACTTGTTGGGAAGCAAGTTTCCATCTCTTCTCTGCGCTTGTTGAACCATGTACCAGTGAAGTCTCGCATTGCTTCATCTCCTCTGCGCCATTTGTCCTTCATTGTTGCATCTGCATTCTCTATCTTTTGCAACCTTTCTTCAAGACTCTCAAGTTGGAACTGATTCCTTATGAATGTGGCGTATGCATCGTCTGATATCTCCTCTCCATGGTTGTTTGTATCAGACATAACTGATGTTATCTTTGGTACTAAGCTCCCTCGGTTTGTAGCTCCGACGATTGATGTCCATCTACGACTGTCGGTCGATATGTTGTTGCGTCTGTCGATCGTTGTTGATGCCTCTGGTCGACAAGCGATGTATCTCTGAATCTCTACTATCTCCCTCTATATTGCTTCTATTTGAGAAGTCAAGGAACTCATTGTAAGGTCCATTGGGAAATAGATGTCATCCCATCTCCTATCAAGCCTCTCTTCTGCTGTTTCCAGAGTTCTGTAGATCTCTTCTACCAACTGATCAATCTCTGCTCTAGTGTAAGAATCTGGTTGAGACTTCATCAGATTTGAATGTGTGAGGTCGTCGTCGATCGATGTTGAGAGGTGTCTGTCGATCGATGCTGGTGCAGTTGCTTTGGCCGCACGGTGTGTTTGGATTCTTGCTATGTCTTGCCTCATCTCCTCCATGCATGTAGTCAACCAACTGATGCTATCATTCAGTGGGTAGTAGACACCATCAAGCTTCATCTGGAAGTCACATTCATTATTTTCTTGGGCTCCACAGACTCCATAAAACATCTCATTGATCTCATCCTTGGTGTAGATCTCTGGTACTAGCTTGGTTTGTGTGAATGACCTAGCCTGTTTTAGAAGACATAGGTATATGTGCTCATCCATTGAGGCTCTTTCCAGAAGACTTCTGATATCATCCTTGGATACACGGATGAGGTGTCCATCTACATCTCTTGCATGTCCATAATCATCTTTGTAGATGCCATACTCATCCTTCTCCTCCCAGTGGAATCTCCTAGTGCCATCATGGTCATAGGCTCTTTTTCCAAATTCTGGGAGTCTATCGATCGATGTTGGGCCTCCAATGTCGATCGACGGTCTGGTAGCTCTCGTTAAATGGCGGCTGAAACGTGTTCCTTCCCCCACAAGCTTATGCTCGATGTTGATCTACTTCATCACATTCTCGCATGTTCAGAAGTTCTTTAGTAGTGAAACCCTCATGAAGCTCGTCTGCGTGTTGTTGATATATTGATGTCTCTACTGCAAAGCTCACGTGATAGTGATCATCTGCCTAACTTCCAATTGAGTAATCTCCTTCTCGTGTGCGGTCGAGTCCAGTGTCGATCGATGGGTAGTAGGCAATGTCGGTCGATGGTCATTTGCAGCTTGTTTGATGAAGACGAGTGTCGATCGATGTTGGGACGGTTCTTTCGATCGACATCGCATTCCTTTTCCAAGAGGAATGGTGTAGAAGTCTATCTTCCTCAGCAAGAATGGCTCTGTACTCTATAGCTTGTTCCTCTTCGTAATCCTCATCATACTCCTCTGTATGCAGGGTATCTCTGGTGGGTATAGCAGTGTGCATCGCCATAGTGGGATTGTAGTAGTCATTCTCCCAATCGTCTGGACTACTGTTGATCGATTCTTCCTTGTGACTGTCGATCGATTTCTGATTGGCACTGTGGATCGATGTTGCGGTATGAGTTTCGATCGACGCAGAATACTTTGTCTCGTACTCAACTCCACAGTGGCATGATGCTATGAGTCCTGAATCATCAATTCTTGTGGAGGACGTCTATGGCTTCATGACTGGAATAGGATCGTAGTAGACATGGGGTTCTATGAGCATCAGGCACAACTGGTTGGTTTGAATGTTGCACACTGCTCTAACTGTTGACAAGAAGGCTCTCCCAAGTAACAAAGAAGAGTTCCAGTTTAGATTGATATCCAAGACATGGAAATCAACTGGAACTACGGCATTACCAATCTGCACCTCTATGTCTCTTACAATTCCTCCTGAGCTTCTCTGAGAAAATCAACAAAAGTGAATGATTCCTTGGAAGGCTCCACCTTCAGACCCAGATTGTAGAAACCCAAAATATATATATATATATATCTTTTGGGTGGTCGAGTCGCGGATGATCATATTGTTCTTGTCCGAACCATGAGTCAAGTATGCCACTAGACAATGGTTAGACAATGTGGTAGATTTATTCAAAGGACGTTTGAGCATGACAATTTTGGAAGCACAACAGGAAGACCGGAAATTGGGCGAAAAACCCTAAATTTCGGTATTATGGAATTTTTCGAAGAAGCCGGAAGCTCGGGAAATATTTTCCCTTAAGATCAGAGTCCAAGTGGAGTTTATTAAAAATAATCAGATCATCAGAACGGGCGTAGAAAAATATTTGGGGTTGATCGCGGGACGAAAATTCACCGGAAAGGCCGAAATCGGTCGAATGGACCGAGAAGCTTGAGGTGGCTTGATGTGTATGTGTTCAGGACGTGGTGGCAGGATCTTGACAGTGTGTGTGTCAAGGGAAGCATGAGGTGCTGCAGTACATGAAACCTGTACATGCAAGAAGACATGTGGAGCACGAGGTGGATCAGCCAAGCACGAGGTGTAGCGATGCATGCGACCGGGCCATGCGGCCAGACATGTGGAGGACGTGGTGTCCCCTTGCATGGAGCCAAGCCATGCATCCAGACAGGTAGAGGGCGTGGTGTCATCCTGCATGAGACTGAGACATGCAGCCAGCCATGTGGAGCACGAAGTGTCGCCGCGCATGAGTCTGGAGCCATGCGAAGCGACACACGGGCTGCCACACGGCTTGTTCCTGATTGGTTGATGTTTCCTATAAATAGCCCACGACCCCCTCTCATTTGAACACATTCAGAACACTTGAAATTCAGTTCAAAACGTGAGAGAGAAAGCAAAGAAAGAAAGATCGAGTTTCGATAATTTTCGAGCGATTTAGGCAGTTTTCGAGAACAGTTTGCCGATTTTGAGTCAGCACCTGGAGAAGGTTCTGTTCAAGTGAAGAGAGATCAGTTCTAGTGGAGACCAGTTCAAGACCAGTCTGGACGTGGGTCTACTTGAGAAGGTCGGGAAAGGGTTCGGATCGCAGAAGTCGGGTTTGGGGTCAAGGCCACAGTCAACCAAAAACTGTGAGATTATAAAAACTGTGAGTTATAATCGACTGATTGCTGAGTTGTTTTCATGCAGGGTCCCGTTACTTGGAAGTTGGGTCATGGCAGGAGGCCGGGTCTAACTGAGTAACTGTTTGAATAATTGAGGTTATGTTGATTGAGTTGCTGGCATGCTTGAGAACCGTAGTAGCATGCTAATGGTTAGGTTGATTGGTTAGTTAGCGAATGCGGAATGCTTAGATGATATCGCTAAGTTGTGGATAGTTAGGTATTCTAGAATTAGTCTTTATGCTAGATTCTGGAATATGATTGATTGTGTTAATTTGCGATTAATACTAGGAACCTTGTATTATTTTTACCGAGTTTAGTATTAATCATATTTTGGCCATATAGCATTTGTGTAACCCACAATGCTAGGCATGTTTGAGGTGGAATGTGTTGATTGTGTGGTGATTAATACTAGGAACCTTGTGTTATTTTTACCGGGTTTAGTATTAATCGTATATTGGCCGACAGCATTTGTGTAACCCACAATGCTAGGCATATTTGGGTGAGTTAGTGTTCCTTCAGACCTCGTACCCGGCGGGTTCAAGGAAACCCCTTATTCGCTGGATCGGGAAGACTCAGACGAACGGGGTCATGTCCTATGGCTGAGTATTACACGACGGTGTAATGTGGCAGTGATCCGAAGGACTGTGGGCTGTCGCGCGGTGACCCGAAGGACAATGGGCCGCGGTCGGTTGAAAGTTTCTTCTTCTGGCCTTTGTGGTAGGAAGATAGGATATTGCCGATAGTGAAGGAGGAACATAACGTCACCAGGGCCCGAGTTTGTTATATATATTATATCGTGTTTCGGGTTATTGAACCCTGGTTTAAGTCAAGTTTGAGTTTGGTGTTGAGCTAGTAATTAGTATATTTCTAGTTATCTTACTATCTTTTTCCAGCTGCGTATTTCTGATATTGCTTATTATTATTCGTTGAATTGGGTTGATTTGTTGTTAGGTGAACCTCTCGCTTTAGATTGCTTGGGGTGGGATAGCGAGGGGTTGTATTTGTTAGTTGGGGATTGTAACTCGCTGAGTAATGCTAGATTACTCACTACTCACTCGTTGTTGTTTCAGGTGACAAGTAGCGAGATTGTAGAGGTCGCGGGAGGCTAAGCTGGCTGGTGTAGATTTGCATCTTTTTGCTTAAGACACTTTCAGACTATAAATATGTACTTTCGCTTTCTTGGCATGCCACCACTTGTATAATATTTTGTGTATTGTAAACCAGATATTATACAAGATAAATAAAGCTAATGTTTTGTGAAAATGCCTTGTTGTTCTGATATTAGCTTGTCCGAGCTAACACAACGTCAGATCGGAGTACGGGTTGAGAAGCCTTAGGCTTTGGTCTGACAGGACGTGTTAGTGGGCGGCCTGGCCTAGTCACGAATTGCACTTTTCGTGACCTTGGCCGGATCGGCCGTTAGCCCGTCATGTAGCGCTCCCGATCCTTGGTAGACGGTCGGCCCGTCGGTCATGTTCTTGTTTGATTTTTGGCCGGTGGTTCGACCTATGCCTAGAACGGTGTGGGGGTGTTACAGAGGTGGTATCAGAGCATGGTTTCGTCCATGCGTGACACAAGTGCTTTTTAACGGTTTTATCGAGTCAAAGGAGTCGCAAAAAGATGCTTAGGAAACCAGCCGCTTCCCGTAATAGGTTTAATAGGAATAGGACTTACCCTTTTGATTGTGTGCAGATGGCTAATCGCGGGATAAGTGATGATGGACGAGGTCGGATATGGGGAGAGGGTATGGATTGTACAGGCGGAGGATTGGGTTACAGATCTGATCAAGAGGATGGAAATGGCATTAGTGAGATGTTTGGACACGATAGGAGCCCTCTGCATAGAACAAGATCTTTTCCTGTGTACGGTAACATGACTAGAGTGAGGGAAGACAGTGTGGCGAGTATTGGCCCAAGTCGTAATTGGGACCAGAGACATCAACAAGATCAATCCGTTCAATCACACCCAAGGCCAGATCAGAACCGTGCCACTGAAGGACCACAAGATCAAGGAGCGGAAAACACCCTGAAGCTTTTACATGACGTGATGACCGAGGCACTTGGTAACCAAGGCAGGCGTACTCAACCTCCTGAAGTTTCCTAGCTATTATCTACCATGAAGAACATTGGATCCTACAAGTTCAAAGGAGGATCCGATCCTATTGAAGCCGGCAAGTGGATTACTATGATGGAGAAGAACTTTGAGGCTATGGAGTGTCCGGAGGAGTATCAGAAGAAGATCGCGGTGTACTATTTGGAAGGCGACGCAACAGGATGGTGGGACAGTATAGACAGGCAGCGTGGACACACCATCACATCATGGGAATCGTTCAAGGGAGAGTTTGAGAGGAAGTATTTTCCTCCAGAAACGAAGCATCGGTTGGAGCGCCAATTCATGAACCTTGTTCAAGGAGATAGGCCAGTGAGGAGTTACGAATCTGAGTTCACAAGGTTGAGGCGACACGTTTTTGATGGGCGTGAAGATGAAGCAACTATGATCCGTAACTTTATGTATGGATTGAAGCCGGAGCTTGGAAGTCGTTTAGCTGGAAGCAACTTTAGCAGCTTATCGGATCTGGTGGAAAAAGCTGTTAATGTTGAGACTGTATTGGAGGCTGAAAGGAAGACAATACCGCATTCTGGTGGACCTACCAAGTTTAGCCAAGGAGAAAGGCCGAATTTCAACAAGGGTCCAAGATCTAACAAAGGCAAAGGGCAAAAATTTGGAGGCCAAACCAATTATCACAGTAACACCGGAGTATGTTACATATGTGATCAACCGGGACACATTTCCAAGTTTTGTCCCAACAGACAACAGAGTATCCAGCAAGGTTATTCATCGCTGAGGATGGAAGATGTCACTTGTTTCTTCTGTGGAAGGAAGGGCCATTATGCATCGTCATGTCCAAACAAGCAAATCCCTGCGACCCCTCTCGCGATCCGAGCTCCTCCTAGCCGTCCAGCTATTGAGCCAGCACCAAAGAAACAAAACCTAGGAGGTAGAGTTTATGCCTTAGGGGTGGAAAACCCAGACAATGCAGGACCGTCAAGCGGTCCCATCACAGGTATTGGGTGTTTAACCTTATCTGTTTATTGAATGGAATTTAGTTGTTGGAACCTAGTTAGTATGCTGGTTAAGTATAGATTGCTTGATCGCTAGGTTGCGCGTTTAGAAATTTTGGATTGATGATTGATGGTTGTGCGAATTTTGATTAGTTTTTGTGATTGAGATATTGTTGATTGGGTTACTGTGGCAGGAACCATACATGTTGCTGGTAAACCCACACATGTATTGTTCCACTCGGGGGCACCACATAGTTTTGTGACCCCTGAAGTAGCTGCCCGGTTTTGGGATTGTTTTGTGGTTGACAGGATAAACGTGGCCGTCTTGACCCCTGCAGACCGAACCCTTCAAGCAGATCAGTGTATCAAGAATGTTCCATTGGTCATTCAAGAGAAAGAATTTGTGGCAGATCTGTTAGTCGTGCCTTTGAAAGGGTACGAAGTAATCCTTGGAATGGATTGGTTATCGAGCTACAGAGTTCAGATCGACTATGGAAAGGGAAGGCTGTTGTTTGGCAGAGGTAAACGACCAGAGATGGTATACCATGGAATCAGTCCTAGTATGACCGTGTCTTTGGTAGCAGCAATGAGAGTACAAGATTTGTTTCAAGATGGGGAAGTATATTTGGCGACCTTATCGGTTAGTGGAGGAGCCACTAATGATGAAGTTAAGGTCGAAGACATAGAAGTGGTCCAAGAGTTTGAGGATATCTTTGCACCACTAAAGGAATTACCTCCACCTCGGAGTAATCCCTTTACCATTACTTTGGAGCCTGAAGAAAAAAACCTATAGCTAAGGCACCATATCGGATGGCACCAGCGGAGTTGGTTGAGCTAAAGAAGCAATGGGAAGATCTATTGGAAAAGGGATTCATCCGATCGAGCTCTTCACCTTGGGGAGCTCCTGTGCTATTTGTGAAGAAGAAGGACGAAAGCATGAGGTTGTGTATCGATTATCGTGGTATCAACAACATCACGATAAAAGATAAGTATCCTCTTCCGAGGATAGACGAGTTGTTAGACCAACTAAAGGGAGCTAGTTGGTTTTCGAAGATTGATTTGGCATCAGGGTATCACCAAATTCCTATTGCCAAGTCAGACATCATGAAGACGGCGTTTCGGACGAGGTATGGGCAGTACGAGTTTGTAGTTATGCCCTTTGGTCTCACAAACGCACCTGCGGCTTTCATGCGCCTGATGAATGAAGTGTTTCACGACAACCTCGATAAGTTCGTGATCATTTTCATTGACGACATCCTGGTGTATTCGAGAAGTAAGGAGGAGCACAAAGAGCATCTGAGACTGGTTATGGAGAGGTTACGGAATCAGAAGCTATTTGCCAAGTTCAGCAAGTGCTCGTTTTGGAAGAGAGAGATAGGAATTATGGGTCACATAGTATCACGAGAGGGGGTGGCTGCTGATCCAGAAAAGGTTCAAGCCATACGGGAATGGCCTCGACCTACCACTGTGACGGAAGTAAGGAGTTTTCTCGGACTTACGGGCTATTATCGAAAGTTTGTTAAGGACTTTTCCTCCATTGCAAAGCCTTTAACTAAACTTACTGGTAAAGGAGTTCCTTTCTTATGGGTGGAAGAAACCGAGAAGGCATTCAAGAAGTTGAAGGAAGCTCTCACGACCGCACCTGTGTTAGCTTTGCCCGAGCAAGGTAAACCTTACACGGTTTACACGGATGCTTCACGAGTTGGGTTAGGTTGTGTTCTTATGCAAGATGGGCGAGTCATCGCGTATGCCTCACGACAACTACGGAAGCATGAGGATAACTACAGTACACATGACATGGAGTTAGCGGCTGTGGTGTTCGCTTTGCGAATTTGGAGATCTTACTTGTATGGAGAAGAAGTAAAGGTATACACGGACCATCAAAGTCTTAAATACCTCTTCACTCAGCCAGACCTCAACATGCGCCAACGTAGATGGATGTAGTTTGTGGCAGACTATGACATAAGGATTCGCTACCATCCTGGTAAAGCGAATGTTGTTGCGGACGCTTTAAGTCGAAGAAAGTTGGACGCAGATTTGGAGAAAGAAGTGGAGCTATTGAACCAAGAGTTGAAACAAGTGAAGTTGGTCATTTTGGAAGGGCAAGCGAGCGAGCCATTGGGACTTCAAGCGGTGAATCAGGCCAGCTTGATTCAGAGAATTCGAGAAGAACAACTTAAGGATGAGAAGCTACTGAAGATTGCTGAAGAACTCAAAGGACAAGCCGGGCCAAATAATGCTGGATACTACTTGCCGGAGGATGGAACCTTGCTAATTAATGGGAGGATCACGGTTCCTAAAGGACAAGGGCTGAGAGATGAGATACTAAGGATTGCTCACCATTCTTTACTTAGTATCCATCCTGGAAGTTCGAAGATGTATCGAGACGTGAGAAGATACTATCATTGGCCGGGCATGAAGAGATCGGTAGCGCAATGGGTTGCGCAGTGTGCAACTTGTCAACAAGTTAAGGTCGAACATCAAGTTTCCGGAGGATTATTGCAAAGTCTTCCGATACCTCAATGGAAAAGGGACTCTATTTTCATTTCATCACTGGATTACCCACTGCTCCAGGTAGATCGAACAACTCGATATGGGTGATTGTGGATAGGTTAACCAAGGTTACAAACTTGTTGCCTATGCGGGACACTGATAAAGTTGAAGTGTTGGCCGAGCTGCACATCGACCTAATTGTGAAGTTACATGGTGTACCCTCAGACATCGTCTCAGATCGCGATCCAAGGTTGACGGCATCATTCTGGGAAGCACTGCAAGAAGCCTTGGGAACTAAACTATTCAGAAGTACGGCGTTCCATCCAGAAACAGATGGCCAAACGGAGAGAACCATTCGGACCATCGAGGACATGCTTCGGATGTGTATTCTCGATTGGGCAAGAACTTGGGAGAAGCATTTACCGTTGGTCGAGTTCTCATATAACAACAGTCATCATTCGAGCATAGGGATGTCACCTTATGAAGCGTTATAAGGAAGGCCATGCAAAACGCCTATGTGTTGGACGGAAGTGGGCGAAAGAAGAATGTTTGGGTCACCTATCGTTCAGGAGAACATGATTAAGCTGGAGACCATTCAGGCCAACATGAAGAAGTCACAGTACCGTCAGAAGAAGTACGCAGACCAGTCAAGAAGAGAGGTAACTTTCGAGATAGGAGATTTGGTCTATTTGAAGGTTACTGCACAGAAAGGAAAGGACAGATTTGGCAAGGTCGGGAAACTTGCGGTCAGGTTCATTGGTCCGTACAAGATCATCGGGAAAGTAGGTGAGGTAGCTTACCGTTTGGATCTGCCAGCGGATATGCATCTAAATCCTGTATTTCATGTTTCCATGCTTCGGAAACATATACGGGATCCAAGTACTGTTGAACCCGAGAGACTAGAGGAGTTGACGACAAACCTTACGTATCTGGAAGGACCAATCAGATTGGGAGAACAGCATATTCGGAAGCTGAAGAATCGTGAGATTGCTCAAGTACAAGTGTTCTGTGGAAGACAAAACAGGATTCGTGTTACTTGGGAAGATGAAGCGCGATTTAAAACCGATCACCCTGAGTTCTTCCGAGAGGATGCTGTGATGGAAGAAGGAGGCCCCTCAGAACCTTAGAATTCGAGGACGAATTTTGTTAAGGGGGGGGGGGGAGAGAATGTAGAAACCCCAAAAAAAAAAAAATATATATATGTCTTTTGGGTGGTCGAGTCGCGGATGATCATATTGTTCTTGTCTGCACCATGAGTCAAGTATGCCACTAGACAATGGTTAGACAATGTGGTAGATTTATTCAAAGGACGTTTGAAGCATGACACTTTTGGAAGCACAACATGAAGACCGGAAATTGGGCGAAAAACCCTAAATTTCGGTATTATGGAATTTTTCGAAGAAGCTGGAAGCTCGGGAAATATTTTCCCTTAAGATCAGGGTCCAAGTGGAGTTTATTAAAAATAATCAGATCATCAAAACGGGCGTAGAAAAATATTTGGTGTTGATCGCGGGATGAAAATTCACCGGAAAAGCCGAAATCGGTCGAATGGACCGAGAAGCTTGAGGTTGCTTGATGTGTATGTGTTCAGGACGTGGTGGCAGGCTCTTGACAGTGTGTGTGTCAAGGGAAGCATGAGGTGCTGCAGTACATGCAACTTGTATATGCAAGAAGACATGTGGAGCACGAGGTGGATCAGCCAAGCACGAGGTGTAGCGATGCATGCGACCGGGCCATGCGGCCAGACATGTGGAGGACGTGGTGTCTCCTTGCATGGAGCCAAGCCATGCATCCAGACAGGTAGAGGATGTGGTGTCATCCTGCATGAGACTGAGACATGCAGCCAGCAATGTGGAGCACGAGGTGTCGCCGCGCATGCGTCTGGAGCCATGCGAAGCGACACATGGGCTGCCAACGGCTTGTTCCTGATTGGTTGCTGTTTCCTATAAATAGCCCATGATCCCCTCTCATTTGAACACATTCAGAACACTTGAAAGTCAGTTCAAAACATGAGAGAGAAAGCAAAGAAAGAAATATCGAGTTTCGATAGTTTTCGATCGATTTAGGCAGTTTTCGTGAACAGTTACTCTGCCGATTTTGAGTCAGCACCTGGAGAAGGTTCTGTTCAAGTGAAGAGAGATCAGTTCTAGTGGAGACCAGTTCAAGACTATTCTGGATGTGGGTCTACTTGAGAAGGTCGAGAAAGGGTTCGGATCGCAGAAGTCGGGTTTGGGGTCAAGGCCACAGTCAACCAAAAACTGTGAGTTATAATCGATTGATTGCTGAGTTGTTTTTCATGCAGGGTCCCGTTACTTGGAAGTTGGATCATGGCAGGAGTCCGGGTCTAACTGAGTAACGATTTGAATAATTGAGGTTATGTTGATTGAGTTGATGGTATGCTTGAGAATCGTAGTAGCATGCTAATTGTTAGGTTGATTGGTTAGTTAGCGAATGCGGAATGCTTAGATGATATCGCTAAGTTGTGGATAGTTAGGTATTCTGGAATTAGTCTTTATGCTAGATTCTGTAATATGATTGATTGTGTTAATTTGCGATTAATACTAGGAATCTTGTATTATTTTTACTGGGTTTAGTATTAATCATATTTTGGCCATATAGCATTTGTGTAACCCACAATGCTAGGCATGTTTGAGGTAGAATGTGTTGATTGTGTGGTGATTAATACTAGGAACCTTGTTGGGGTCGAAAACGGTTACGACGAAGTTAACGTCCAAATCCCCACAAAATACAAGTATGTCTTTTCGCAACAAATCATGCTCGATCAAGAGAACGTCGCAACGTATGTTCCCGAGATAAAGCTTCGTTCGAATTCTGTTTAGATCAAACATAAGCCATCGGAAACATACCCAGACAAGTTACGGATAGGTCCGAGTATGACGATCGGAACACGGATGAACCAAGCTCGGTCATTACGCTACTACCGCACATGCACGCTGTCCGGTCGCTACGTAGCGACCGAGCGTCCATCCCGCTCGGTCGCTACTCTCGGTCGCTACGCTCGGTCGCTAAGCGTTCGTTCCGCTCGGTGTTTACGTTGCGACCGAGCTCGAGCCGAAGCTTGGTCGCTACGTAGCGACCGAGCGTCCGTTCCGCTCGATCGCTACATAGCGACCGAGCTCTTCCGAAACATCGATACTACAATTAGTCAATGCATTCTCGTCTACCCTTCGATGCTATCTCCCAAAGACCGTAGCGAACCCATTTCATGTTTCCCGCCATTCTAAGTCATCGATCAAACTTTACGGTAAAAAACCGCGGAAAGTTCGTTCTTTATCGAAAGAAGCCGTAATAAACGCTTCGAGTCAGAAGACGGCCCAAAGGGACCTAAGACATGACTCGAGGCCCAACTTACGATTTTTTAACCAGCAGCCCGTAAGCCGCATGACGGTTTACGCTTGGTTCGTAAGGAAAGATAAATGTCAAGTTTCCGCGGATAAATACGAAATTTTGAAGATAATTACGAGGATCGGAAAAAATGGAATATCTCCATTTTTATTCTATGAAGGCTTAAGGGCAGAAGAGGAAAAGCGCAAACCGACCTAGGAGCCAGTATATAAGGAGTCCTAGGCGAGAAGCATGGGAAGGGACTTTTTCAAAGCAAACTTAGCACTTAGAGCAATTAGGCAACTTTCCGTTTTTGTTATTTCGAGCTGCGACTCAACTAGGTTTTGCAGTCTTAGGTTGTTAGAACTAGGAATCTCGCCGACAGCTCTCATAGCCAAGGCTTCTACCTTGTTGTAACGCTCATACGCGGATTCGGAATAAAACACCTTTTGCTCTCTTTTACGATTTCTTATTTCTTTTCGTCTTTAATTGCGTGTTCTGATTGCTTGGCGTGTGGTTTAACATATATCTCGGACCTCTGGGAAATTAGGGTTTTCCTAACTTTCCTAATTTAAACAGAAATCGACAGTGCGAATTTCGGTTTCCACAAACCTTGTGTTATTTTTACCGGGTTTAGTATTAATCGTACATTGGCCGACAACATTTGTGTAACCCACAATGCTAGGCATATTTGGGTGAGTTAGTGTTCCTTCAGACCTCGTACCCGGCGGGTTCAAGGAAACCCCTTATTCGCTGGATCGGGAAGACTCAGACGAACGGGGTCATATCCTATGGCTGAGTATTACACGATGGTGTAATGTGGCAATGACCCGAAGGACTGTGGGCTGTCGCGCGGTGACCCGAAGGACTGTGGACCGCGGTCGGTTGAAAGTTCCTTCTTCTGGCCTTTGTGGTAGGAAGATAGGATATTGCCGATAGTGAAGGAGGAACATAACGTCACCAGGGCCCGAGTTTGTTATATATATTATATCGTGTTTCGGGTTATTGAACTCTGGTTTAAGTCGAGTTTGAGTTTGGTGTTGAGCTAGTAATTAGCATATTGCTAGTTATCTTACTATCTTTTTCCAGCTGCGTATTTCTGATATTGCTTATTATTATTCGTTGAATTGGGTTATTTGTTGTTAGGTGAACCTCTCGCTTTAGATTGCTTGGGGTGGGATAGCGAGGGGTTATATTTGTTAGTTGGGGATTGTAACTCGCTGAGTAATGCTAGATTACTCACTCCTCACTTGTTGTTGTTTCAGGTGACCAGTAGCGAGCTTGTAGAGGTCGCGGGAGGCTAAGCTGGCTGGTGTAGATTTGCATCTTCTTGCTTAAGACGCTTTCAGACTATAAGTATGTACTTTCGCTTTCTTGGCATGCCACCACTTGTATAATATTTTGTGTATTGTAAACCAGATATTATATAAGATAAATAAAGCGAATGATTTGTGCAAATGCCTTGTTGTTCTGATATTAGCTTGTCCGAGCTAACACAACGTCAGATCGGAGTACGGGTTGAGAAGCCTTAGGCTTTGGTCTGACGGGACGTGTTAGTGGGCGGCCTGGCCTAGTTACGAATTGCACTTTTTGTAACTTTGCCTGGATTGCCCGTTAACCCGTCTTGTAGCGCTCCCGAACTTTGGTAGACGGTCGGGTCGTCGGTCATGTTCTTGTTTGATTGTTGGCCGGTGGTTCGACCTATGCCTAGAATGGTTCGGGGGTGTTACACAGATGGTCTTCGATAACCCTAGGTAGGATGCTGACTGATGCTCATGTGTCACACAGTGCATGTGGGAACTCAATACCCTTCACCGTACATGGTATTGTAAACTTCCCAGGATCACTCTTCTTCTTCAGTGTAATCTCATTCTTCATCATTTCTCTGGCCTTATAGAACATCCACAATCTATGGGTAAAATAGGCCTCCTCGAATCCTGAAGACTCTCTTTTGGAAACTTTCCATCTCCTTCTCATTAGCTCCCCTTTTTAGATGCTTAGCAACATTTTCCTTTCTCTTCCTCAAGGTGTTCCCCATATGAGCATTATCAACTTCCATAGGCTCTGTTGCATCATCTGAATGTGTACTGGTGGTCTCTGGAGGGTTAGCTGAAGGTTTGAGTTGTGTCCGGAGTGCATTGACACGGGAGACGTCTTTCTTTGGCATCTGCACTTGGTTTGTGAGAGGTTAGCGTCGATCGATGGGCGCTGGAGATTGTCGATCGATGGCGGTCTCTCTCGGTCGATCGATGGCAGAATCAGTTTGCCAATCGATTTTTACATAAACAGGGCTGGGCAGATGTGGGTGTCTTGCTGCGAACTCCTTGTGAGTCATGATCCTCACGGCATTGCAAGATGCGGTCGATATCGTAGGTGTCGTTGATCGATGCTCGTGAGAGGCTGTCGATCGGTTTTGGTTGACGTCTGTCGATCGATGTTCGAGATATGGCGTCGATCGACACCAATGCGATCCGCCAAAACTCATCGAACTCTCTACTTCGAAATCTCCTTCTTGCAGCTTCTCATGCTTTACCACTTGCCAGAAATCATCATCTATGATGGCATTCACGTGGTGCTTCATCCCATCATCTCCTGTCTGAACAACCTGCATCTCCAGCTTCTTCACATGAGTGCTCAAAGTCTCAAACTGTGTGTTCAGGTTGTTATAGACAGAGTTGATCTTCCCATTGAAGTCAACCTTCATGCTCTGCTGTCTCTCTGATATCACTCAAATTACCCTAAGGAGTGATTTTACTCTCTCAAATAAGAGGTTCAATTGTAGTACTTAGGGATCGAATCCACAGAGAGCTAGGGCACACAATAGACTATAGAAATCAAGATTAAGCTAGGCAAACAGTTTATAAAGCAGTAAATCAATGAAAGCAAGGTGAACAAAGTAGTTGTTCGATTGGTTGATTGAGGTTGTAAACAATTAGGAGAAATAGCTATACATAGGGATTTATCAATCAAGAGATTCAAAACTACAATTCAAGGATGCTAATGGTTTATAGATTCAATTCTAGAACTCGATTTTAATAAGTAAGCAATCCAGCTTTCGCATGCAATTGCTAATCAGATGTCTAAGTCCAGTCTCAGCTGTCGCTTATTGACTTGGTGCGAGTGTCGATCGATCTTATGGCCTGAGCGTTGATCGATACTTCCTCAGACAAGCATTAACGACCTAATCGATTTAGTTCAACTTGATTGCACTTTCGTGCCTCTCAACTATCCTATGATTCTAGGTTCAAACAATTAGTCACACTGTCGTGCTATTCTAACTATTCCAGATCCTAGTATTACAAATCACCCTGGTGTAGAGATCTATAGGTAATCTAGCAATCCTAATTGATTATCAGTTTGACATTAAGCTCATGAAATCCCTAAACCTAATAAGATGAATTACTCAGACATGCAAGCAATAACACAAATGATAGTCTGAATAATATAATAATAGATAAATCAATGGTAAAACCAATGGAGTTAAGGATAATTGATCTTCTCTCCAACCCTAAAACAAGAATAATGAATAATAGAAAGCGTAGCCGTCAACAGTGGCTTAGAAATAACATAAATAGGGTTTCTTGTCGTCCATGAGTATTTTGGTAACTTGGTGTGGCTTATGGGCTTCAAATGGTCTTGAAATATGCTTAACCCACGTTCTGGCATCACTGTCGATCGACACCAATGCTGTGTTATCGATCGACAGTCTTTCATCTCCTCGACAGCTTCCTCTTGCGAGGCAGACTGACCACTCTTCAGTAAAACAAGAATAACTTCTGCTACATGATGCTGATTGACCTCAAACCGGTGGCATTGGAAATCTAACTCAAGGATTTATTTTGTGTCAAAATATGGGATTAATCTAATGGTGTTAAGGTCTCCATCCATAGCTAGTCATTTGACAAGTCTGTGCAGCTCTGCACTAAAAAGGCTCCAAAAGACACCAAAATCACCACATTCCTCCAAATCGTCCCTGAACCTGTAAATACTCTAAATAGACTCTATATTGTAGTAAATATATATTAAAACATTTATAGACCATGGCTAAAAGTGGGTAAAATCCATGGTCTATCACCCTCAAGAACCATATCAAGCATTGCTTCAAGCATTGCTTCAATCTTGCTCTCCTGAGTAGGTGGTGGTGGCTTCTGTTAGGATGAGTTTCCATAACTCCTATTGTTTATGTAGTTGTTGCTGTAGGGTTTCTGGTACTGCGAAGTCTGGTTGAAATCACTCCTCTGTCCATTGTCATAGAAGTTTCCATTCTGGTTTTCACACCTCTGCAATCCAGTTCCACCAATGAAGGTCACATCTTCTTCTACCTCTGCTCTACCCTCTGTGCATACATCTTCTGCATCCTCTACTAAGCAACCATGCTTCCTGAGAAGTTTGTGAACACTGTCCAACTTTTCCCTGACCTCATCCATATGGTCGTTCCCAAGGATGGCTGCAGATCTCTTCCTCTCAAAATCAGTGTTCTTGGTGTTGTTGTTGGATGCCAAGTTCTCAATAACTCTCACTGCCTCTTCTGGATTCCTAGTGTTGAAGTTCCCATCGCTGGAAGCATCAAAAGCCATCTGATACTGCACCGCGATGCCTCTAAAGAAAGTACTGAGCAGTTGTACTTCATTGAATTCATGGTGTGGGCAATCTCTCTGATAAGACTTGAATCTGATCCAGGAGCTTCTGAATGATTCTGTGGGCTCATGCGCAAATGTAGCAATCTTGCTCCTCAAGTCTTCAGCACGCGCCTCATCAAAAAAGTTGCATAGGAATGCATTCTTGATGTCGGCCCAGAATGTGAGAGATCCTGGTGGTAACTGCTTAAGCCAATGCAAAGCCTCTCCAGCAAGTGAGTACTTGAAGAGCTTGCAAAGTAGGTAGTCCGGGACTCCCTTGACTTGAATAGCCAATATAAGATCCTTGAACCTTTCCAGATGGTCCATAGGATGCTCGTGAGATAACCCACAGTAGGGTGTCTGTCCCACGAGTGTGTAGTACTGCGGCTTCAACTCGAAATCGCCTCTCTGGATAGCTGGAGGACGAATAGCTGATATGTTGGCATAGAACTGATCTGGACTGTTGTAAGCAGCCAACGTTCTGGGTCGAGCAGCCTCATCTACGGGTAGAGTAGTTCATGTAGCAACAGTATCGGACTCAGGGATTGCAGCCTCCTGAGCATATACCCTCTGGCCTGCTTCATTACGCAGATGACCCTCCTGGTCATGCAGGTCTCCCATCACGTACAAGATTAAAGTCGCAACCATGTCTCGCGGCTCAGTATCGATCGATGTTTGGACTGAAGTATCGATCAACGTCGGATGGAAGATATCGGTCGACGGAAGAGTGTCTTCGGTCGACGGTGGTGAGCGAGTGTCGGTCGTCGAGATTGGTGTCTGGGTCGACAGTGGTTGGTGAGAATCGAGCGACAAACTGGTGTTGTTGTCGATCGATGAGGAGCGTCTTCCTTTGCGGATCGAACGTTCCAAACTTGCAGGATCTGATGAGAATACCAGTTGAATTTCCTTGTTGCTTCTGGAACTGCTGGACATGCACCTGAAAAGACAAGAAATTTTTTTGTCAAAAAGTGGTTTTAAGAAACACCTAGACTAAATCAGACTAAATCTATTAACCGATCAAAGCTCCCGGCAATGGCGCCAGATTTGATCTCACTCAAATTACCCTAAGGAGTGAATTACTCTCTCAAATAAGACTTCCAGTTGTAGTACTTAGGGATTGAATTCACAGGGAGCTAGGGAACCTAATAAATCTAATCAAATTGAATAAGCTAGGTTGATTATGATTAAATGTAAAAGCAGGTTTGTGAGCAAGGCAGTTGCTCGGTTGATTTGATTGGGGGTTTTGATACTTAGATGAAAATAGCTAGATTTAGGATTTTTATTCAGGAAATCAGGATTATAATATTACATATGCCTAACAAGTTGTATGCATGATACTATAGAGCTCAACACTCATAAACAAACTGATAGGCTCTCGCTTTCTAGGTTTGTCTATTGACCAGATATAAGTGTCGATCGATGATTCTATAGGAATATCGATCGATACACTTGTTGAACCGTCGACCGATTATTCGATTAGAATATCGATCGACACGTTTGGCCAAGCTTTAATGCGTGGGTCAGCTCGGATGCTTTCTCCAAATATCTCCAAAATGCTCCAAAATCATCACTTTCTTCCAAATCACTTCTGATCCTATAAATATATTAAATAGACTCTAGAATATAATAAATAGTAGTTCCAACACTTATAAAACATGGGTAAAAGTGGGTCAAATTCATGGTCTATTATAAACTACTCTAGCTTATATACTATTATAATCATGATTACCTGAATAGAAACCCAAAGTCTAACGCTTTCTCGTAATTGTTTACAAAACCTCAAAACCAATCAACCGAACAACTCCATTGTTCACCACAGCAATTTACTATTTCCATAATTGACCTAGCTTAATTATAAACTGTTTAAGATCTTTTGTGCGCCCCAACTCCTTCTGGATTCGATCCCTAAGTACTACAACTTGACCTCTTATTTGAGAGAGTACAAATCACTTAGGGTAATTTGAGTGATATCAAAAACCGCCAAAACTTGTTTTTCTCGTATAAGTTCAAGTTGATCATATAAAATGGCAACGATTTACCTAACACCTCAGTTGTCTCAATTATACGATTAACTTGGGTTGTTCATAAAACTGACGTCGTATCAAAGGTGATTTCTCAAAGAAATCCTAAAAACGCTTAAGTCATAAAACGGCCCAAAAAGGCCTAAAACATTACTAAAAGCCAACTTACGATTTCGACGATGGTATACCCAAGATTATTATGATGGTATATTTTTATTTGCAGGAAGAGATAAATGTCAAGTTTCATTTATCGAGCTTGGAGATAAATGTTAAGTTTCATTTTTAGGGTTTCGAGATAAATGTCAAGATTTCGAAGGATAATGATGAAGATCGGCAAAAAATGAATATTTTCGCGAAGGGATAAACTCGACCCGGGGCAAAAAGGGAAAGCATAAACCGACCTAGGAGGAGTATATAAAGGATGCTAAGGTGAGAGGCGAAAAATATTTTTTTACATCCAGAGCAAATTTAGCACTTACAGCAATAGGCAACTTTCCGTTTTTATCAAGCTGCGACTCAAATAGGTTTTCACAAGTCTTAGGTTCCAAGAACTAGGGACCTCGCCAACAGCTCTTGCGGGCAAGGCTTTTACCTCTTGTACTCGCGCTTACGCAAATTCGGAATAAGACATCTTTTGCTCTCTTTTTCGTTTTATTAAAGTTATTATCTTCGTATGTTTTCTATTTTCTGATCACTTGACGTTTAGCTTAGCAGAAATCCAGGACCTCTGGAAAGTTAGGTTCGCTTGAATTTCCTAATTTAGCGAAAATCAACGGTGTGAATTTCGGTTCCCACATCAGCCGACTTATGGCCCAAGTTCCACATCATTTAAAAGAATACCCATGGCCGACTTTAAACTAATATTTATGTGCTATGCCATTGTTTTTGGCAACACACGCATTCATACTTTCTACTTTTCACAGAAAATCATATTTAGGATTTTTAATAGTTAGGAGAGAAGATCCAAGACTCCTTCAGAAATTTGTATTGGAACTCCTGTTTTTCTACTTAATTCTATCTAGACATGGGCATTCGGGTCCTCGGGTTGGGTTCGGGAAGGATCTTGTTGGGTTTGGATCCTTCAGGTCTTTGATATTTAGACCCAATAGGGTAATAAGAATTTATCGATTTGGGTTCGGTTCGGGTCCAACCGGGTCCGGATCGGTTCGAGTCCAACCCGGTCCGGATCGGTTCGGATCTTAGATAGTTGGACCCAATAGGATAATTAGAGTTTGTCAGTTTGGATTCGGTCCGATTTTGGATCGGGTTTGGTTCGGGTCATGTCAGGTCCGACCCAAAAAATACCCAAAACACACAAAAAAGACCTGAAAATTTTGATTACTCAAAAAATATGATAACTTTTATCTAAAATTCGACCCGAAGACATGAAAATACCCAAACTTTTATCTGATTATCGGAATTATATTTTTGAAAATCTTAATTTTTACCCGAAATTCAAAACCATACTAAAAAAACTCAAATTTGAAACTTAAAAAAATACTTATACTACCAAAAATATACTGAAACACCCATATTTTCGGGTACCCCATCGGGTATCGGGTTCGGGTCCAAGATTTGCGGGTCCTCCACAACAAGACCCAATATAATAAAAAGATCGGTTCGGTTCCTACTCGAACTGGAATTTTTTGGGTCGGTTTCGGGTTGGGTCCTCGGGTCCGGATAAAATGCCCAGGCTTAATTCTATCTATTCAATTTATTCAGATATTTGATATGCTCTGCTTTTCTATGTCTGAGTAGTTACTCTTGTTAGATTTAGGGGTAGAAGTAAGGTTATAAGAGATTAGCCCAAAATATAGGTACGCTAAGGTGATAAAGATTTCCTTCATAGGAATTGTTATTAATGCTTGTGTGCTAGAATAACTAACTAGAACTCTGAACTTAGGATAATTAGGCGCAAGCAAAAACATGGTCTATTACCTGAATTTATTCCCTTGAGCTAGGATTGCTAGAAACAAGCGACAAGTGATTTAGTCAAATTAGTGAACCTATCGAACAGCTTGGTAAAACTTGATTAGGTAAACATCGAGCGACGCTTGTTACATAGCGTGATCGACGTTCAAACTATATCAACAAGCGACGGCTGAGATATAGACTTAGATCAATAGGATTTATTCGCACGCGGAACCTTGAATATTTTGCAATTAGAATTCATGTTCTAGGATTGAAAACCTTAGCATCTATATCACTATAATCCCAATTACCTGAAATCCTAAATCTAGCTATTTCCCATAATTGTTTACAACCAATCAATCAATGAATCGAACAACTGCCTTGTTCACCTCTGCTATTTACTATTTAATTGTTTGCATAGCAAAATCATAAACTGGTTAGGATCTATTGTGTACCTTAACTCCTTGTGGATTCGATTCCTAAGTATTATGACTGAACCTCTTATTTGAGAGAGTAAAGTTACTCCTTTGGATAATTTCAATGATATAAAAACATGCACAACATCAAACTAAATCCAGTGAAATGTCGATTCGCCGTGGCATCACGGCGAATAACTCGGTTACCTCGTCACATTTCGAGGGATCGAAGCCAACCCAAAAAAGATCAATGCACTGATCGAGATGGCCTCCCCAAAAACCAAACGAGAGGTGCAGAGATTAAACGGGAGAGTCGTAGCACTCAACCGTTTCATCCAAAGGTGTACAGATAAATTTATACCTTTCTACGACACCTTGAGACGAAATAAAAAGTTTGAATGGTCCGAAGAATGCGAGAAAGCCTTCAGACAGCTGAAGCATTACCTGACTACTCCTCCAGTTATTGCGAAACCTGTTGAGGGAAAACCCTTATTCCTCTACATCGCGGTATCTACAACAGCTTTAAGTAGCGTCCTCATCAGAGAAGAACGCGGCGAGCGAAAACCAATCTTTTACGTGAGTAAGACTTTGACAGATGCCGAAACACGATATCCGCTGATGGAAAATTTGGCACTCGTTGTTGTAGTGTCGGCTCGGAAATTAAGACCATATTTCCATATCAGAGAATTTGGCATTAACAATAACATGGTAAGAATTCTCACAGAGAAAGACATATTTGAGTCCAGCTGGGAGTGGTTTTAGCTCATTCTTCGATGCTCTCTCCAAATTCCAGCTACGAGACGAGTAAAGTGTCTATCGGTGTTGGTAGAGCATCAATTGATACTAGGTGAATTCGCGATTTCTTCCTTCGTGTCAATCTGCATTACTTCTTCATTGGCATCCATTAGCCTAGCATACTCAGAAGCTCGGTTGTTTACACAGAAAATATCGCTTGTAGAGGCTGTGAGATCTCTTTCCAAGGGTCCATGGAGCACATATCTCTGAATGACTCCTCAACTAGTTCTGTCAGATGGTCTACAGAGAAGGTTTGGCCATAGATTATAGGTCTTTTGACTATCTTTTCGATGTCAAAATGCATCAGCAGATCCCCCACGTCCAAACATATCTGCCTTTCTTCACGTCAATGGTTGTGCCAGCTGTGGCCAAAAACGGCCTTCCCAAAATTAGTGGGTATTTAGGTTCCTGCCCATACTTCAACACAACAAAGTCTGTAAGTATATGTCGTCCGTTTATCCTTATGGGCACCACTACAAAAAAAAGAGAGGTATTGATAGCATATTATAATAGCATTATTTTCATAACTGCTGCTATGAGAGATCAGTTTCTGATTTTTATTTATATTAATAGCAGTTAATTAACGTTTTGTGAAAAATTAGTGAGCGGGAATAAAAAATCACTAATACCGCCAATACTTAGGTGAAAATTAGACAAGTGCCACGACATAACTTTTTTTTCTTTTTCGATATCACATTATGATAGCATTGTTTTGAGAACTGCAATGAAATATCAATTTAGAATCTTTGAAACCCTAAACCCTAAACATGTTTTAAATCCTAAAATCTAAACTTAAACCTTAAAACTCTAATCTTTTCATACTATAACCTGAAATCGTAAACTTAAACTCAAAATTATTCCTTTTAATCTTAATCTATAACTTCCAGAACACAAACCTTAAATCTTTAGTTAAACTATATACCATAAACATACATTTAAAACTTAAACTCTATACATAAACCTTCTACTCTAAATTATAAATATAAACACTAACATACTGTATATTCAACATCCCTACTATTCATACTTTAGTTCCAAATCCCCTATATATTAATCCTGGAGCATTACAACATGTTTTCATAGCCAAGTTTCATCACTATGATGATTCTTAGAATCCTTAGAAAAATAAGTTGGTCCATACAAATATATATTATACTTTTATTAAACTAACTATCAAATTGATTAGTAGTGACAAAATAATATTCTCAATTATTTCCTTAAATAAAAGCTACGGAATTACCTAATATGGTTAACATATATATGACAATTAATGATTATGAGTAATACATATTTGATAACAATTTTTCTATCCTCTCTCTCTCTCTCTTTTGTTTAATTAATTATATATTATTAAAAGAAATTAAACAATCATATTAAGCATATAATAAAACTATTAGATTTTTCCTTATATGTTATATTTTGAAATTTTTAAATGACTATAAATTACTAAAAATTGTAAAAACCCCACATTGAAAATTTTGTGATCAATGGTTTAATTTTTTTGTTCAAGAAAAATACAAGAGATTATAAATCGTATTAATATGATGTCTCAGTAATAGATATTCGTATTGTATATATATACATATATTAATATCATTTAACTTAAATTCTATATTATATAAAAATATATAAATATGTGCATTGAAAATTATTGAGATCTTAATATTTTAATTTTGAAATTTGTACGGATAAATCTCACACTAAAAGTTTGTGGTTAGCGGTTTAAATTTTTGGTACAACAAATATTCAAATCTTAATAAAATTATATTAGTAGGAAATATCAATAATAAATACTTATATTAAAATATACTATATATATGTCAATATCACTAAAGTTCAATTATATACCATATAAAGTAAATAAAATGATTGTTTTGATTTATTTACCAATAATAAATATTTATATTAAATTATACTATATAATGATTGTAGATACTAACCTATGTTTTTGGACATTTCATTTGCCCTATTCACCCCACAAGTTCAGATTATTCACGAAATGCCATTAAATTTTTTTTTTTTAAATAGCCTTTTTACTCTCTCAACCTCATCATCTTCAAGTATTTACAAGATTGTCATTGCCATCAATACACCAACCACCATGAACAACCAATTTGAAGCTCTTAATACACCTCAAATCGATTTACACTTCTTCTTTCTCAATTCTTATGAACTAAAAACAACATCTCTTTCACTTTCTCTCCATATTCATCCAAAAAAACTCAAGATTTCGATTCTAAAATTTTTATGGTTCATAGAGCCACTGAAGCTTACGATTCTTTGTGGGTCACTTTTGTTTGAGATTCTGGGTGCTTGGAGAAGACTTATGTGTGCTAAACAAATTATATCACTGGTTGAAACTATGAAATCAGTTTTCTTTTCCAGATCTGTTCGCCCAGACGACTTCCAGGTAAGTCTTCTGGCTGTAGACGACTTACATGGAAGTCTTCTGGTCAATGCAGAGGTTAGTTTTGCAATAAATTTTAAATGTGTTTATAGAAACGACTTACATGGAAATCGTCCATCTTTGTTTGTTATAAAAAAAATTCGAGACGACTTCCATGTATGTCGTCTAGGGTAAACAGGTTAGTTTTGCATTTGACCGGATTGTGTGAGAAATTTAAGTTTTCCTGGACGACTTACCCATAAGTCGTCGAGTAGAAAATTAAAAAATAAATCAATATTTTTTTATATTTAGACGACTTCCATGTAAGTCGTCTCAGATTAGTTTTGCAATTGAAAAATAAAGCATAAAAATTTATTTTTTTCTAGACGACTTACACGGAAGTCATCCGTTAGACGACTTACACGAAAGTCGTCCATGATTTTATTCTGAGATTCTGGTCAAACCTTGCTTATCTTGGACGACTTCCATGTAAGTCGTCGGACAGACGACTTCCGTGTAAGTCGTCTAGAAAAAAATAATTTTTTTTGTTTTATTTTTCAATTGCAAAACTAACCTGAGACGACTTATATGGAAGTCGTCTAGGTATAACAATATATTGATTTTTTTAATTTTCTACTGGATGACTTATGTGTAAGTCGTCCAGGAAAAGTCAAATTTCTGACACAATCCGGTCAAATGCAAAACTAACCCGTTTACTCTAGACGACTTACATGGAGGTCGTCTTGAATTTTTTTTTAACAAACAAAGATGTACGACTTCCATGTAAGTCGTCTAGGTTAAAAATCAATTGCAAAACTAACCCAAATGGATTGCTTCCTAGAAGTCTACCGGACGACCTCCGTGGAAGTCGTCTGCGTCAATGTTTAATAAACTTTTATTTTCTCTAAAACTATAAAGACTTTTTAATATTTTTTTGTTAATTCATGAATATTAGTCAATATTTGAGCTCCTGAATGAAATTCATAACTTAACTGGTTTTAATTATGAGTTTACCGACATTCATGTGTATTAATGTTTCAAGAAGACTTCCATCAAAGTCTTCTACGTTAGTTTTTGTAAATTTGTTAAGTAACTTTAAGATATGTTTATTTACTTTTCAAAAACGTTAAGTAACTTCAAGAATATCAAGTAACATGGTTTAATGTGTCTTCTCAGATCATAAGATATACTTTTTAACTTTCAAGAAATTTGAAATTTCAATTTTCACTTAAATTTTGAATTTCCTTCTTAAATTTTAATTTTCCGTTTAAATTTGCCGCTTATAATTCAACTTCTCGCTTTAAATTTAAGTCTTCCGAGAAGACTTCTATGAAAGTGTTCTATCTTTGAACTTATGTAATGGTTTATCTTTTGTGAATTTGACTAAGTTTTCTTGTGAATTCTTCTCCCCTAGTTGTATTAAATTTGATTATTTTTTTGTGTTTTTGTGTTTTGCTATTGAAGTTGAAACAATAATTTCAATTATGTCAAGTAATTTTGGCAATATAATATTTCAAGATAATATTGTGAAATATGAACATGTTTACCTCTTTTTTTATTAATATTTTTTCAAATTTACAAACGAAAAATCACAACTAAAGAAGTACACATGCAAATCACAAAACAGATCACAAACAAAAGTATTATAGCTCATTTCTCTACAAAGATAAGCTTGGACTCGACTTGATATGGAAGAAGACTCCATCAGAATTCCAGGAAGACTTACATGTGTACTCCTTTATATTGAAGCCTGGAAGTTTTCTATCACATTATATTTTAGAAGATTTTGGAAGACTTATGGGAAGTCTTCTCGGAAGTCTTCTAAAATAAAATGCGCTAGAAGACTTCCTGGCACATTATATTTTAGAATACCTCCGAGAAGACTTTCCATAAGTCTTCCAAAGTCTGCTCCAGATCTGAAAAACATGTATATCAAACCAAATCTGAAAAAATATGTATATAAAAAACGTTTAAATGGCTTAAAACAGAGAAAATGAGTGGAATATTATATAGATATACTTTTATAGAACACACAACGTATATATCCAAGAGGAAGATGAGAACCATCTGGTTAAAACCTGCAACAAAAAGATAGATTAGTGAGAAAGACATGAGAAAAAAATAAAAAATTCTTATAAAGTTTGTTGTTTTCAAATCAAAGAGATTAGAGTGGGTTTGGAGAGTTTTAGTTTGGGAAAAAGGTAAGAACTTAATGCAACAGGAGGTTACCAAATGAAAAAAATCAGACATAAAAACTTACCAAAACGCTCAAATCTGTTATGAAAGGGAGACATGTGAGAAGACTGCGTCAGAAGACTTTCAGAAGACTTTCTGGAAGTCTTCTAGCACATTATATTTTAGAAGACTTTGGAAGACTTATGGGAAGTCTTCTCGGAAGTCTTATAAAATATAATGCGCTAGAATACTTCCAGGAAGTCTTCCAGAAGACTTCCCATAAGTCTTCCAGAAGACTAGTCCAGATCTGAAAAACATGTATATCAAACCCAGATCTGAAAAACATGTATATCAAACCAAGATCTGAAAACCTGCATATCAAAAAACGTTCAAATGGCTTAAAAACAGAGAAAATGAGTGGAAGATTAGATAGATCAACCTTTATAGAACACAGAAAAATACATATCTAAAATTAATTGATCTACCTTTAAATGAGTGGAAGATGATAACCATGTGATGAAAAACCTGCAAAACAAGATAAACTAGTGAGAAAGACATGAGACAAAAACAATAAATTGATAGAATGTTTGGTGTTTATAAGTTCAAAGAAATAATAGAGAGGTTAAAAAGTTCTAGAATGAGTAACATAACATTTTTGTTGCAGCCATTTGAGAGGAGGAGAGAGAATGTGTAAATTTTTCTTTATATATGGAGACAAAAATTCCAATAAGGTTAAATATTTTTTTTCTAATAGAAAACTTTCAAGTAAGTTTTCTAATAAAAGAATTCCTAGACGACTTACTTGTAAGTCACTCAGAAGACTTCAATATTTTTAGCGCGAAACTAAAATATTTTTAGCAGGAGTTAGAAGAAGTCTTTTACTTTGAAAGTCTTCTACTCGCCACACGACTTACATGTTAGCCATTTAGACCCTAAACATAACCCTTAAACTAAATTAACTAACTAAACTGTTCATAAAATCAAATTAAATTTAAAAAGTGTTTACTATACACAGAAATAAACACATATAGGTAAAATTTAAATTAAAAAAAAAAACATTTAAGCTTTCCAAAATCTAACCCTAAGAATATATACAATACTACGACCCTAAGCCAAAGAATATAATGATTAACTATTTTCACTCATCTATGTTGAAAATTATTCAATTTTATTATATTTTAATTTATATCACTTAAAACTGTTTATAATTACATGATTTTAATTTTTCACTTGTCAAAATATTTTTTTAAAAAATTATAAATTATTTTTAAGATCAAATATACCAGAAGACTTTCATGGACGTCATCTAGACGACGTACAGTATCTCAGAAGACTCATAAGACTTTTCGGGGCTATATTCGTAAAAATGAGTTCTGTTTTTTTTGTTTGGTCAGAAGGGGCTGGCTGTAATTTCACAAGGCTTTTGGGTTACTTTTGCATTTCATTCAAGTTTGAGTATACTTTTGCAATCAAAGTCAAGTTTTGAGTCATATTTGGCAAATTCCCTATACTTTTATGTATAAAAATCATTATTTTTTAAATAGGTGGTTTATAATATGTTATTTGATCCTGACAATCCCACAAATACACTTCTTTAAATCAAAGTGATTTTTAATATTGAAAACACTATATATCTATATATTATTTCATCATATTAAATATTTTAGTCTTGATTTGTATTCCTAAAAAGCTTTTAATAAAATATCATGGCAAGATTCCGATCACCTCCTTTTGAGTTTGTTCGAATAATGAGATATTTGATCATTCATCTAATATTTGTTTCTCCCTAATACGCTATCTAGCTATTATAATTTTATGGTTTATCATTTAATAAATATAACAATTCTTACTTTATACATAGTTTACATGTACTAGAATGGTAAAATATTATATATATTTTTATCGGCATACTCTTAAGTAACTAAAACTCAAAAGCGTAGGTCAGTAAAATAAGTAATTTGTCTTTTTTTGTTTTTAGAATTAGATGATTATTAGACCGAACTCGTGAATATATATTAGACATACATTTATATTTTGATTTAGCACTTATATTCTATAACAAATTGATATATTAGATTTGAAGATTAACATGTGAATAGAGTTTGCCAGTGATTTTTTTCAAAAATTTAATTCTAAGATATGTATCTTTAGTGGGACTAATTTTTTACAGATGTCCATCTTTTTAAATTGACTTATGTAATTCACCGAATTCACAGAAAAAGTTTAAAAAAAACTCATGTCGTTAAAACAGAAATGAAAACGAAAGCACAATTTTATAGAAGTGGATATGAAGTCAATTATGGAGAGTAGAAAACCTAATTCCCTTTCGTCATTTTATAATCGGTGTTGCCAATCTGGTTTTGTAATTTGTGTCAGCTGCAAAACTTAATTTTCTTTTGTGCATATGAATTCTTAAAAATAATTAAAATGAGCAGTAATACGTTAACTCTTCAACAACAATGATATATTTACGAGACCAAATTTTATATTTGTTAATTTACAGTCGATAAAAATTGTAGTGTTACAAAATATTAAAATACTTATGCGCAGGGTTGTCAATTAGTCTTAACTTAAAACTCAAAATTTAGTTATCTTCAATTAAGGGTTGAGATTTATTCTTTTCTTTAATCTTTTTTTCTTCTCTCTCTGTCGACAGATTCATTCTCCATTTTTCTTCTTTTCATCTTCTTTCACTCTCATCTCTTCCATCTCTGTACTCTTGAAAGCTCACCAACAGGGGTGGAAAGTATGTTGTGATCAACGGGTCACGTGTCCCCAACTAAAAAAATATTTTTTTAAGTGACCATCTTAGTATTAGCTTGAATTCAATGAAAGTGTCCCCAGTTAATTCAAAATTTATATCAAATCCCCCTACTAAATGCTTTCCTATATCCGACCCCTGCTCACCAACTCTCTCAGGTCTCACTTTTCAGATGTAGTCAACTGAGAAATGATGAAGATGTGATGGAGCGACAAAGATGGAGACTCGCTGGGTCGAAGCGCCGAGGCTCACCAGAAGAAGACGCCCCGGAGTCTCTCTCTATCTCCCTTCTCTATCTCTCTCTCCCCGTTTTGCTTTATTATGATTTTGTTTTTGATTTTTCTGGTAAAGGAAGGTAGATGAGGCAGTAAAAGATGATGTTTGGTGGTGGTGCATAGGTCCGAAGAAGAGGTAAAAGAAGAAGAAATCGATGGAACCAATCTAGGAGGAACATGCAACATAACAAAAGAATCTCAAAATTTTTAAAGTTCGTGAAAATTCACTTACCAATAACCCCTCCTAAATCTATATCGTGGAGATTAAAATATATACAGAAACTTATTGTACAAAAACCATTGACGTAAATAATGTCTGAAATACGAGGAAAAAAACAATCAGATAAGTTTTCTTACGTCACAAAGAAGAATTCATTTTTATCAATCAAAATCAAAGAATCAAGCAAGATACGAACAAATCAAGAAGAATGAATTGTCTTTAAGGTTCAGTCACCACAGCTTTGGGTTTGTACATTGGAAGATCTTCTCCTAGTAGAAGCGATTTCAAGATCGCGTCGCAAACTCCTTCGTAGTGCACGATCAAGTGACCTCCTTTAGGAACCTCATGGTACTTGATCCATGCTAGCTTGTGGCACAAGCATCTCTGCAGCTGAAACGGTATCACTTTGTCTTCGTAGCCTTGCCATATGTGAACAGAGGAGGGGCTCTTCTCTGGTCCGGACGGAAACGGGTCCGGTAGGTCTGCCGGGTCGAAGTCCCAGTCAGCAAACGCCACTAAAAAGTCGCTTCTCAGCGTCTCAAAAACGCCGTGTTCTCGTAACTTCTCCTATGGACACATTCATGAGCATTCTATAATGTGACTGATAACCACAGTTTTTTTCTCCAAGTTATCTAATTCTAAAGTGATATCAGGTTTTCTATTTTAATATATGCAATTGTAACTAAAGAGAATTTGGTAAAACTACAACGGCTATTGATCTTTTTTAGCACGTCATTTTGTCAGAAGCAAATTTAAGTAACCCTTCTATTCTCAGTCTTACAGATCTAAATTATAACACCGGCGACATAATAAAAATCACTAGAGTACGAATCCCATTCAATCAAAGTCCTATTTCTTTCTATCAATTCATTTTTCATCAAAATCTAGCATAGAGGTAAATGTCAGAAACAAATAAGTAGCATGAGTTTTATTTTTGTCCATGCAAAACTTGTTCAGTGAGGAAAACATTATCTTATAGATTTAGTCTACAACTTTTTTTTGCTAAATTTTGGATAGTCTACAACTTACAAAACTGGATTATCACTCCTGCAATATTAACACAAACCATTGAACACACAAATCCCGTTCACTAACCTTTTTAAATTGATTAAAAATGAAAGATTTGTCTGCTAATCAAAGTCAGGGATATATTGAGTGTACCTTTGCTCGATATAATGTAATAGCATAATAGTTTATTAGTTTTAAATTAATGAATATATGAGAAAAAGCTTATAAATTTATATTAGCCTAACGAAAGTATCTGGGTACCTTACTGAGCATTGGGAAGCCTTTGGTGTGCTTGAGGACTTCGATATCTTGGTCGTTGAAGTAATTAGCAGGGGTTTTTTCTAGCACTGAAGTTGTAGGAAACATGTTTTGAGTCACCCACCAATGAAGCAGTCCAGGGAAATATTTAGCAATCCAAAAAGACCATTTTAACACTTCTCTTCTGTAATCATTTTTCATCAAACTCTTTGGAATCGACGGCCACCGGTAGTTTACTACGGGAGCCACCATCGCCACTCCTGCTAGCCTATTAAATTTCATTTACGAGAAAATAAAAAAGAATTTTGATCGATCATATATAGTATAACAAAATACATTTTTTTATATTTTGTGCTTTAATTGAATTGGATCAAATGTCAAACCACATAATGTGACTCACCATAGATACAGTACATAATAATCCTGCAATTTTGGTATTTTTGAGCTCAGTGTCATAAAGTAAAAACTCTAAAATTTAAGTGTCAAAATTTTAATATTTTATTAAGTTATAAAGTCTTTAATTTTATTTTAAATTTGTATCACTGAAAATATTTCGATTCAAAATAAATTAAAATATATTTCACAATTTTATATATTAATAAGACCATATATATTTCACTTCCATTAGTTTATTAGACTAGTTGATATTTTTTGTATAGCAAAAAATATATCCTAAAATAAATATATATATATATATATATATATATTATTTTTTTGATCAAATAACACTTAAATATTTGAAGTGGAATATATAATATGAACTGTTTTTACTGAAAACATAACCTATAATATATATTTTATATATACATTATAGTTATTGATTTATAATTTTAATAGGAATTTATATATCTAAGAGGTTATTAAAATTATTATATATCTTATCGAGTTGCGCCATATTTCAATTTTTTTAATTTAAAATCAACAAAATTTATAAACATATATATATATATATATATATATATATATATATTTATTTATTTATTTATCAAATGCTAATTTAAAATTTATACTGTATACTAAATTAATGCCCAACTAAAGTTAGAACTGAACTTAAAACAAAATCTTTAAAAATTATTTAATAAGAGTACATGTATAAAAAGTTTAAAATTCTCCTTTTCAGTACCATATTAGCAAGTGGTATACTAAAAATTAACACATCAACAACGATACGAAGATTTTATGAAATTTCTTTACATTTCTCATCTTTTTATTATTTTCCCAAGATCAACAAAAAATTAGTAGTTCATATTTATCAATAAAAATTCTTAATTTAATAAAAACATAAATATAACCCACTAAAACACATAAGTATTTAAAAGAAATAGAAAATATTCATAAGAACAAAACATATACAGATTCCCTTTTTTCTCAAGTTTCATAAAACTAAAGCTAGAAAGCGAATTCCAAGAATTTGTTTTTTGGTCATCGAGTTCAAAAAAATTAACAAGAATGAAATTAATAAAATTCATAAGAATACAAATATGTGAATCAGTTTACAGTTTTGATTTTTTTTTACGTTTCATCAAACCAAAACCAACGAAAAAAAAGAGAATTTCATAGACTTTCTCCCATTTTGGTAATCAAGCTTAGAAAATTTAACGAAAGAAAATATGGAATGACACATCCAAAACTAATAATTAATTCCAAACCAATAATAAATTTAAAAATAAAGTCAGATTATAAAACAAAAAATAAAACAAAATACTATAACAAAATAATAAATTCTCGCGAGTTAGGGAAAACCCAAACATTTAGTAACAGGCAATTTTAAAAGTAAAACTATTTCAAAAAAGAAAATCAAGGGATTTTAGGAAACCCCAAAAGCAAAAACATTTCTCTTTTGCATTTTGAAACTTTAAATTTAAAATCAATCAGAATTTATGTTTTATGAGATTGTTGTCAACAAAATGTTTAAAAACATATTGTCCCTACAAATACGGATATGAACGTGTTGTCTGACAATACGGATATGAACGTGTTGTCTGAGTTGCCCAAAAAAAAGAACGTGTTGTCTGACTATTTTATGATTTTGTCCAATCTTGAAACAATATATTTGCAACATGTGTCTTAGAAGACTTTTAAGCATTGTAATAAGTTATATAAATTTACTCAATCTGTTTTCTTTACCTTTGTGGAATATGTTTGAGGCAACTCCAAACGGTGTATGAACCCATCGAGATTCCGATCAAATAAAACCTTGATCCAATCTGTAACCCATCCGCCAGTTCTTGAACATCGGAAGCTTCACTCTTCAGCGAACGTTTCGGATTTGGATCGCTCTCTCCATAGCCCGCTCGATCGTATAGCACAAAGTATATCCCAGTTTCTTCTACAAACTCCTGAGATTATAACTAAAACAAACCTCATTAGTCTTCAACCAAATCTCTATCATTTCATTTAGAGACTGTTGGGCTTAATCTATGGAAAATTGAAATTAGTTTTAGCTTTTCAGGCAACGCAAATCAAATATTACAATTACAAAACTCTCAAGATTAAAAGTACACAATTTAGATCAATGACCCTGAAAGGAAAGTAAACAGACAGAATTAGGGAGAATCGAGTAAATAAAAGAATAGTCTATACTTGTGAGACATTGAAGTTCATGTCTTTAGAGCTACCAAATCCATGTACAAGAACGATGGTGAACTTGGCATCATCCTTGGGGATACCTCTTTCCTTGTAAGCCAGGTATCTACCATCACGAAGTTTCATTCTATTTTGGGGATTTGGAGGTTGATCAGCCATTTTCGTTGACCTCGCGAAGAAGAAAAATGAAGAAGAAGGATATGTAAACTGTAAAGCATTCAAGAAGGAAGGTAGATCTAGTTGGAATTGTAAGTAGAGTTATTATTCTATACACATAACTGTTGAATAGCATTATTTGTTACTAAATATATAAAAACGGGTCCCCTTTATTGATTCGCTGATGAACTTTAACAGAATATACTATGTCTCCTTCAGAGCAACAGTGCGATTTTTATTTTCATTTATTTTTATATAAACATTTTGTTTTCAATTCTAAATTAGTATATATTATAATATATATGTGTCTATCAATTTTTAAAACATAATAAGTTTATGATATATTTTTTTCATTGAATAGATTATTTCAAACTTTCACATGTATTTGTATCTTCTTCTATATATATATATATATTCGGATTATTATTTAATTATTAAAATCGTAACTATATATATAAAGATTAGTAAATTATTTTTTTATTGTCATATTCAAAAATATTGTAACATGTCACAAATTTAAAAAGTTTTTTAAAAAATTAAACTTTTCACTTCACAGATTTATATTATCAAGTAAATAATTAAACATTTAGTTTTTGTTTAATTTTTAAAATAAACTATATAGTTTAAAATTTGTTTTCATTGGTTTAAGGTAGTAAAGATTAATGATTGTTAGATAATATGATTTTTGTTATTTAAAACAAATCTTCATAATTTTAAAATTCAACATCGACAAATATTTAAATAATTAACATATGGAAGTATAATATTACAACATTAAATTATATCTATTTAATTTATATTATCTATAAATCCAATAGATCATCTATTGTTTAAATCCAATTATTGATAGCCCAATAAAAATTTCTGGTAGGCCCAAAATTTAAATGATAATATTAGAGATTAAATGTAATATGACTTTCTAGGAATAGGTCCATTAGTTCCATTTTTAAAAAAAATCACACATGAATCAAGGTTGTGACTTCTGTTTTAATATATAAGATTTTAGGATCGCTGGAACTAGTGGAGGGAACATCAATTTTTTTACTGAAATCAATTAGATAATAATTACCAAAGTCGGAATTCTGCAGATATATCGGAGGTGATCGGTGATAGCTGTGAATGCTAAACGGTCGCAATTCTCTCTAGAGCAATAAAATAAAAACAATCAAGCTTTATTAATAAAAATCTAAAGGTACATTCCAAAATTTTTAAAAGGAAATATATTGGCTCAAGAAAGCTTTAAGTTTAGTGCTTGAGGGGTGTATTGTGAATCATGGATTTTAAAAGTTTGAGTGGATTTGGAAAAATATTGGAGTTTGAAGAGATTTGGATGTTGACTGGTTTCCCCGCTACCACCCGCAAACGCAGTTTTTGCGATAGGTAGCGGTGGACAGCATTTCGAAACAATCATATGAACCGCTTTGTACCACTCAAAATCAAAAGCTCCCGCAAGCGTTTTCGGTTGCGAACGGTTGCGGTTGGAAAAAAAATATTTACCATTAAATTAGATTTAGATTTCATATATCCTAACTAATCAAAATCACGCACAACTACTTATTTATTTTTAATCAACATTATTTTTAATGATTATTTATTTTGATTTCTAAGGCTTACCCTGAAGCTTGGAAATTTCCCTCACATCCATTGCGTTTTATACCGCTTCTTGATGTGGTATTTAGAGATGAATTTGTCGTGGTTGAGGAGTCATGGCAACCAAGACGTGGTGTACATCATCGTACTCCACGAGTGAGTTAAGTGATGAAGAAGAAGTTCATATGCAAAATGATTTACATGATCTTGGTGATATGGAACAAGATGACACAGCCTGGTTAGAAACTACAATGAAAGATACTCCGAATGTTATCGAGACAAATCATGTAATGCCGTCACAACAAATTATGAAAGATACATCTCGCCGAAAGCGTAAGCGCAATCCGGTAGACTCGACGCTCGATCGTATTGCTGCGACCATGGAAGACCGAAATGGTATTCTAGAACAGATGGCATCATCTACATCTAAATCAAAGTCAACAAATGCAACTGAGGAATGTATGGCTCTTGTTGTCAAATGTGTGAGAGGAGTACCTGATCTAATTCCTATATTGGGCATCACTTGACCTTATTGCAACAAATGATGTTGTGCGAGGCTTATTTATGGCTCTTCCTGATGATGAGAAACTACCTTTTTTGAAACGTCAAACTAAGGAGTCCCGTAACGATTTTTTTGATGATTAGCTTTAGTTGTTCTTTTCAATGGGAATTGTGCTTTTATGTTTGCATGAAACAATAATCATGCCACTAATTTAATTGCTTTTAGTTATTATTTATTATTTTGTTATTGGATTTTAAGTTTATTATTTTTAATTATAAATTTTTTAATTTTTTGTCTATTAAATATTTTTTATTAATTATTTTTTGTATCCGTGGGTGGGTAAACCAGTCGAAAATGATCCGCAAACACAACAATTTTTAAACGTTGTGCCAGTCATACAAAACGCTTAATAACACTAGAAACCGCAACCATCCGCATCCGCAAACTCCCGCAACCACTGCGTTTGAACCAGTCAGACCCTAAATCTCATTTATATTGGTGGGATAAGAGGAAAAAGATTTTAGTGGGATTTTCTCTTAAATTTCAGTGTATTTTTAACCCAAATAATAATAATTTCAGACTACTCTAGATCATTTGATATTATTAATCTATATTGTTCCATTTTGAACAAAAGACACATCGCCACGAATTGGCTCCGTGTCGTAACTCTCGCAAAGAGAAACGAGCAAGAGTACGTTGTTCACTTGTTTTTTGTGGAGAACGGAATGAATCAAGAGACCACTTGTTTTTTTGCTTGCCCTTATACATTCACGCTCTAGATAGAAGTGGTAGGAAGCCTGCTTGGTACAGACACGGACCATGACTGGGAGAACACGCTTGATCACTTACAAACGGGAGGCTTTGATCAACTCTGATTCATCCTTCTATGATTGGTGTTTCAAGTCATAGTTTACATGATATGGAGGGAGAGGAACGATAGGAAGCACTCTAAGAAGCCGAGACAGGTTCAACAACTAGCGAAGGTCATTGACAAGACAGTAAGGAATAGAATCTTGTTTGTGAGATACTGGGAGAAGCCTCGCTTAAGGGGACTAATGCAATGTTGGTTCCCAACACACAGCTAGATAGAAAGTTCATTCTTTATTCAATCATGTACATAACTCTTATTCATATGATGATATCAATAAATTTAACATTTTATCAAAAAAAAAGGAGTATGTTGTTCATAATATCATTGATAAGGGCAGTAGCTGGATTTGCTCCTTATGAGAAGAGAACCACTGAGCTTCTCAAAGTTGGTAGAGATGTTTAGTGTTCTCTGCAAAGAGGAAGTTGGGTACCCAGAAAAGAATCAAGAGGAAGAGGGGGGAGATGTCTAGTGTTCTCTGCAAAATGAGGTCTGGTGGAGGTGCTACTACTGAGAAAAAATAATAATAGATCAAAAATGTTTATCAAAATATCAAATTCATAAACGACAACATGAATTATAAATTTAAAAATGTAATGGAAAAGAGAACTTGTTATGGAAATATTCACGAAACCAGATTTCATGCCTAAGCAATGAACAAGAGTCATCTCCTCATAACGCAAATCATCATCCAAGTCAGGAATTTCCCTGATAGTATCCCAAACATTGTTAGCTTTTTCTTCAGCTTCCTTCACCCATCTTTTCTGAATCATATCAAAATTTTGCTACTGATTTCTGTAACTTCCTTGCAAACCCTTTCCGAGTTATATGCATCCATTTTAGCTTTCTTTCTATGGGAAAGCTTTTCTCCAAAACTTTTTCTTGATGATATCACATGTTTCCGGGTGTATTGTTCCTTCTGCCTCATCTTTCATGTGGACAAAATCATTATCATTTTTCCTCTCGTTTTCATCAAACTGATAGGATCGTGCGTCAATAGAATCACCTAGTCCCGCAGCATTGCCCAGTTGCAGTATTTTGTTCAAATACAGTCTTTAGCTCTTCAAAATATTCAAACGAATCCTCACGCAGATATGTATTATTTGGATGAGCCTATTAAGAAAATCACTATAATAAGAATCATATGTAAACAACACCAACATAAGCACGAATTTCATATTCTAGTTTTCTACCTGCAGATAAACATTCCATACTTCAGCATCTGCTGTGAATTTTTTTGTTTCAGAGTCCCACCCGAAACCAGAACTACAACGAATAAAATCTGCAAAGTTTTGGTACCTAGCCTTCAAGATCTTCATCCTATTTTTATACTGACCGTAAGTTTTTGTAGATCTTATAGCTTTATCTCTCTCAAGAGGGAAGGATTTATGCAAATAGGTTTAACTCATGTAAATAAGTTTGTTAGATATCCTGCAACAAAAAGAAACAGAGAAACAGTGATTCCAACAATACAAAACACAGACCTGCCATCAACACATAGACGTGCCACCACCACAGAGACCTGCCATCAACACTTCCCCACCACAAACTCCTTTAGCCTTCTTTGACAGTGCCATCAAAATAGTAGAGACATGAAAAGAGCAATCTTAAACCTCTTGTATGTTAAGAAGATCAGAAGCACTGTATCTTCTCATAATACAATGAGTGATTGCCTGTAGATATGGCACAATAACAAAGCTGCTGCACAAACATTACTCGAACTATGTGTATTCATATTGAGAAGCATTGAATCTTACACGAGCTCCATTGTAGACAGAATTAGGCAGCACGAGTAACGACTTCACCTTGTTGAACACCCTCATCACGATGAATCCTGGCCACCATTGATTTTGGAGAGACGGTGGCAGAGTTACATGTACAGAGGTGTGAGCTTCATCGTCACCGTTGTTGTCAGGGATATGGATCGTCTTTTCCTTTGGCCAATTTTTAATATTGAATTTGGGTCTTTCCAAATAACATGTAGAGAGGTGGGATTTGAGTTACGATTGTTTTGACTAGAAATAATAAAAAAGTTTACTTCAAATCTTTTTCATAGTTTTTTCTTTACAAAATTGTTTATCTTTGAATAACGGTGGATTTGATTTTGCTTTTGTAAATTGTTAATTAAATAACAGTGGATTGAATTTAATTTTAAGTGATTTTAGATAAATGTCATATTCAATAACATAGGAGTTGAAAAAAAAATAGATATCATTAGTTGAATAACAGAAACTTTTAAAACAAAACCAAAACACTTTAAAATCCATGATTCAATACATCCTCCTAAATCTTTGTAAAAATTCTACATAAAATCTAAATTTAAAGCTATAAAATCTACCATTTAAATTTCAAAGCAAAAAATTCAAAGTCATAGCGCCACAACTACTACCAATTAACCCGTTATTATTTTCAATATAACGTTAACTAAAAATATAGTTATAAATATACACATTTTATATCATCTTTTCACTTTTGTCAATTTACTGTGCACAACGGGCCCAGTTGGCCTACTAGCCACACTGAAAGAGGCGGGCATCAAACCCCAGGTGCCAGGGAGAATGGTGTGGTATGTAGACCACCGCAAGTCTGCACTACAATTCTCCCCGCTCCATTTTATTTCATCTTTAAATTATGTTTGCATACAATTTTAGTGTCAATATTTTTATTGTTTTTTTTTAACTTCATATTTCAATGATTATTTAAAAAAAAAATAGTTTAGATGCTTTTGGTGATAAATCTCTCGTTTCCAATAGTAGATCAGCCATCACCTTGATATATCGAAACATGCAATGAAAACAATAAGTTTAAAACTTTTTTTTTTATAAAAAATCAGATAAAAATTATTAAATCGCTTTACTTAAAATATTAGTTTTTTCTTAATCTATTGATAGCTCTACTTTCTATGAGTAGATCGGCCTTCACTTTGGTATATCGAGAGATGCAGATCAAAAAGTCAAGACTTCACTTTTGTTATTGAACAATTTGCATTCTTATGAAAGTTAAAGATATAGACGTTTAGGGGTGTAAGTCAAATTTTGGATTTATCTACATAGGACTCAAGCTAGGCAATGGTGTCGTTCGTGTCGATCGACACCTACCCAACTCTAGAGAACTGTGTAGATGTGTGAGAATTTGAGCAACAAATGGAGGTTTTCCCAGCCATGGATGAAGATTATATTTTGACACAAGATTTAGAATTGAGATAGCTTTCCAATTCCGTCAGTTTTAGGTCGATCCATCGTACCAATCAAAAGTTATAAATGTTTCACTAAAGAGTGGTCCGTCTGACGCGCGAGAAGGAAATCGTTGAAATTATGACTATTAATATGTAATTATTCATATTAAACTCATTGTTTCTGTCTATTTTGTGGACAATTTGGCCAATTATATGTAGTTATATATATGCCTATTATTATTAAGCCAGACTTGGAGCTGAAAATTCTGTGTTGTAATCGAGCTAAGGCAATGGTGTCGACGGTTGACACCCACCCAACTCTGCAAAACTTTGCAAATATATGAGAATTTTAGCGGCAGATGGAGGTCTCCCACCAATGGATGACGCTTATAGTTTGACACAAGATACGTAATTGAGACATATTTCAAATGTCATCGGTTTGAGGTCGATCCATCGATCGTATTAAAAGTTATGATTGTTTTACTGAAGAGTGGTCCGTCTGACGCGCGAAGAAGAAGCTGTCAAGATTATGGTCTGTTGTCGATAGACAATAACTATGGTGTCGAACGACACCCTCTCTTTCTAGAGAACCCCACATGATTTCTACAAGTTTCAATAATTTCAAGTTTGCCCATAAGTTTTCCTTATTTGCAAAAGTGTCCAAGTCGTAGTTTAGACCTATATTATGTTTTCTGAAATCATTGTTTAGGCTCAGTTTTATTATATGATATCTATTTAGACCATGATTTGTGTTATTGCTTTCATGTCTCAGTGCTCTATCTGTTAGATTTAGGGATTTCTAATGTTTGATGAATTGTTAGAATTATAGAATTCTTCATCTTGATTATTTGAACTCTAAATCACATGATAATTTGGTTGACATGACAATATTATTGATTATTTGAACTAATCTCGATGAGCTAAATACTTATTCGCAACGACATTTGTTTTAGGAATTTAGTGAAAATAATCGAACTTGAAGTTAATACTTGTCTTAATCAATTTAATTCACAACGAGAGTCAAAGTTCTAGGATCTAGGCATAGATAGTCTCTGCAGCGAGAGTTGATTGATTATAGCATTGTGTTTCGAGTTCAAGAATTTATCTTAATTAAATACTAATAGTCGTTTGACTGCAATTCTTTTTTCGTGTATGAATTCTCTAGATCTAGTGCATTCTACCATATAGTTTACATCTGATTTACTTTTGTCTTTTAGTACTTTCTCATTTAGTGCTTAGCTTAATTTGATAGCCATAATTTTATTGTGTGAAACATTGAGTCACTGTGGATTCGATCCCTAAGTGCTACATCGCACTCTGAAATTGCAGAATAGCTCAAAGAGTAAACTTGAGCATTTCAACTTTCTCTTCAAATCTAAAATAAAGTTTACCCTAAATAGTGGCATAAGAATAAAACATAGCCTAAATAGTGTATCAACTTTCTCTCCACATATAAAATAAAGTTTACCCTAAATAGTGGCTTAAGAAAACATAATATGTGTCTAAAATGACTTGGACACTTTTGTAAATAGTAGAAACTTCTGGGCAAAATTTGAAAATCTTGAAACTTCATTTATCACGAGTCGGTTTGCTTGATCAATGGGTGTTGACCGAAACCACGGGTAGTGTCAATCCTCAATATTCGACTCCGGCTTCAGCTTTTCAGTTCCTATTCTCTTGATGCTTTAGATAACTCCAAATAGTTCCAGAATCTCTAAAGTACTCAAAATCATACTTAAACCTGCAATGACTCAAAAAAAGACATGAAACATAATATAAAACTCTTAATAAGAACTTATACCATGGTCAACCCATAAAACAATGATATATCCCTGAACAATACCAACATCGTGGATCAGACTTCCAATTTACACCGGAACTCGCTTGTATGAACCCTGAAATTTTCTCCAAAGCTAAAGATGTTCCACATGAGAGTGCTTCAAAAATCGCTACATGTGGGATAAAAAATTCATATTCGGATATCATCAGTTACTCTTACTTGATGTCGATGTGACTATTGAATCTATTCACCATCTACTCTTCCTCTGTCCCTTTACTAAAGAGGTTTGGAGTTTCTACCTTTGAAGGATGAGAATGAAACATGACATTTTCTTTCTGTGGCAGCATCTACTCTATTAAAATAGAGTCCTAATTAAACTCTACCATGGGATATTTTAATTTTAGACTTATTCAACATGTTATCACTTAACATACGGTCCCTTTAATTTACACGTTCTTCTTTATACAATAATTTATGATGACCCATATAATTAAATTTAACTGGTATGTTGTGTCTTGATATCGACATGTCGTTTTGATCACTCGGTTAAGTTTCACTTTCATAACCATGAAAATTATTAATATAGTGAAGATGTACAATAATTTATGATGATCCATAGTAGGACCATTTTATTATGAACATAACAAATTAGATTTATAGTAAATATCAATCTAATACACAAATCTTCTTATAATATGTTATACTATTTTTATGAAGATTTATACTAAACCTTCGGTTATGTATTTTTTTTACAACGAACGACTATTCTATTACTTAAATTTGAGGTAGTCTGGATAACCAAACCGAAATAGAAAACCAATGAAACAAATCTCTCTATAGAAAAACTTTGCGGTCCTACCTAAAGAATCAGAAATCTGATTTTGTGCACGTGGAAAATGAGTGATCTTGAAGTCCGGCAAGCATATCTGCAGAGACTCTATCCTCTCCAATTTTGATGCAAAGCTTGGCCAAGCATAAGGCTCTTTAATCATGACAATCAGCTTCTTACAGTGTGTTTCAAAGGTCTGCCATGTCGAATGTTGAAGCATATTCTCCATCATCCATCGCAGTGCTTCTACTTCGGTTATGTATTTATTATTAGAAGAACAATATAATACACAAATCTTCTTATAATATGTTATACTATTGGGCTTTAAAATATTTTTTGGCAAATCAAATTCTGATTATATTGGACCTGAACCATAAACACATAAATTTAATTTAGTATGAATATTTACGGATCTTAGAAATTTATCGAATATTTTTGGGGTTTATTGCATTTTTAAATGTACATAACTAATATTTTAAAACCTATGTATAAACGAATTATTTATTAATTAGATAAAAAAAATTGGTTAGTATTATTAAACATACAAAATTTTTAAAATAAACTATTTTATATAAATTAAATTAAAAGATATATTTTAAAATTAATTTATTTCCTTAGTTTAAGTAAGATAATATCAGAATTAAAAACCAAGTCAAACCACTAAATTATTATGAATATGAGCATTATACATTAAAAATTAACACCATGTATAATCTATCTATAAGATTAAAACAAACACCAAGATTATACAAGTAGAAAGTAAATTATATTCCAAATAAATGTATTTTTAAAAATATAAACCTCAAATTTCATAATCCTATAATATTATATATTAAAAAAATTATGAAGACATAACGAAAAATAATACCCGCGCACAGCGCGGATCCGTATCTAGTAACTCTTTAAACTTCTCCATTCTACAACACTTCCTCCCTCAGGCATCAAATCATGAGTCCTAATCATATAGATTTGTAGGAACCTATGGCCATCGAAAATCTTCAATAACATGTTCTAGTCAGCTTTTCAAACGATCATTTGAGCTACCCAGGACGATCGAAAGTGGCAATCTGCCAAAATTTTAATATCTCTTCAGGAAAAGGTTGCTCTAACTCTTTTATATAACCCTTTTTCACATGTGGAGTGTCACGTGGATCTTCAGTCAGCGGGTATGGGTTGGATCTTCTTGATCAACCCAATTTAACGAATATCTTTTTATGTTCAATCGTTTGTCCCATATGCACTTGTGGCAGAAGGACTTACCATCAAAATTCAACTCAATCATTTGACTCTATCCAGTTTATCGAAGAAATTAATTCCAAATTGTTTCCCCTGGAGCTCTTTGGAATCGTCTCAGACCTTTCTATATTTTCTTCATTTTTTTATCTATCTCTTTCCCGTTTACTATTAAGTTTTTGATGGTTTGACATATGCTCTTCCAAGATGATTATAAACTTGTATGATGCATAAAACTCTTTAATTTAGATAAGAATATGGTTATAAACAAAATTCAGTTGAAACAAGTTATCGACTAACCACTCTTGTGGTTTAATTTATTGTAATGGTCCGACTGCCCACGGTTAATGGGTCTTCCATGCCTGTTCACTCGGTTTGTGGGCCCATTTATTTCGACGGGTGGTGGATTAATTTTTCTGAGGTTCGAAAGCTGTTGGGGTCAAAAACGGTTACGACGAAATTAACATTCAAAACGTCTGAAGAAGAAAATGACAACTTTCTTCGACAAATATTTTTTCAAAATAGATTCTTTCTTACGAAAAGCTTTGCGGAGGAAACACGAGACATCAGACAAGAGCTCGAAAAAGGTCGCCGCGCAACGACCGAACGTGTGTTCCGCTCGGTCGCTACGTAGCAACCGAGCTCTTCCGAAACGTCGATACGACATTAGTCCATGCATTCTCGTCTACCCTTCGATGCTATCTCCCGAAGACCGTAGCGAACCCATTTCATGTTTCCCGCCATTCTAAGTCATCGATCAAACTTTACGGTAAAAACCGCGGAAAGTTCGTTCTTTATCGAAAGAAGCCGTAATAAACGCTTCGAGTCAGAAGACGGCCCAAAGGGACCTAAGACATGACTCGAGGCCCAACTTACGATTTTTTAACCAACAGCCCGTAAGCCGCATGACGGTTTACGCTTGGTTCGCAAGGAAAGATAAATGTCAAGTTTCCGCGGATAAATACGAAATTTTGAAGATAATTACGAAGATCGGAAAAAATGAAATATCTCCATTTTTATGCTATGACGGCTTAAGGGCAGAAGAGGAAAAGCGTAAACCGGCCTAGGAGCCAGTATATAAGAAATCCTAGGCGAGAGACATGGAGAGAGACTTTTTTCGGAGCAAACTTAGCACTTAGAGCGATTTAGGCATATTTCCGTTTTTGTTATTTTGAGCTGCGACTCAATTAGGTTTAGCCGTCTTAGGGTTGCTAGAACTAGGAATCTCGCCGACAGCTCTCGAGCCCAGGCTTATACCTTGTTGTAACGCTCAACCACGGATTCGGAATAAGACCTATTTTGCTCTCTTTCTACGATTTTTGTACTTTGTCGTTGATATCTCGTGTCTGATTGCTTAGCGTGTGGTATTAACAGATCTCCGGGACCTCTGGGAAATTAGGGTTTTCCTAGTTTCCTAATTTAAACGGAAATCGACAGTGCGAATTTCGGTTCCCACAGTTTGGCGCTAGAAGGAGGGGGGGGGGTACGGATCAATCTAACTATCAAAAGCCACTCAACGATCAGGAACGATATGCAAGACTCGACGTGCGCGAACGTCATCTCGTTCAAAGGGGGAGCAATGGTCGATTGAGCCAAACCTCGAAACGATCTCCTTGTTATCGAGCTGACGATCCGAGATGTCGATGTCGCTAGGGTGCTAATCGACACCGGAAGTTCGGCCGATATCATCTTCAAGGATATACTCGAGAAAATGGGGATCGATCAATCCGAAATCGTGAAATACCCTAGCCCACTACTGGGACTTTCGGGAGAAACAACCATGGCTTACGGGGCGATTAATCTTGCACTCAAAGCCAGAACCGTGACAAGAGTCACAGAGTTTCTAGTCATTGACCGTCCCGCATCTTACAACATTATCATGGGAACGCCATGGTTGAACACCATGCGTGCCATCCCATCAACGTACCATCTTTGCCTCAAGTTCCCAACCCCTAACGGAGTCGAGGTAATATGGGGAAACCCAAGAGTATCACAGGTGCGTTACGCCGCAGAACAAAAACGAAAAAGACCAGACCTCGATACCACTCCTAGAAAAGCGGAGAAAAAGATCTCCAACAAGGATTCACGAAGTCAAGATTCAGCGGAACTCTTCTGGCAGTCTCGTAACATCACGGCCCTAGAGGAAAAACGCGAACCAACTTGCGAATCTGTGGTCACAGTCTGTCTCGACGAAGCATTTCCGGAACGATGCGTCGAGATCAGAGCCAATCTCCGCGAGCCTTTGAGGACAAAGCTCATAACCTGTCTAAAAAAACCTCAATACTTTCGCATGGGCCGCAGAAGATATGCCAGGGATCGACATTAACATAACGTGTCACGAATTAAATACCGATCCGACCTTCAAACCCGTCAAACAGAAAAGGCGGAAGCTAGGACCCAAACGGGCTTCCGCAGTAAACGACGAGGTCGAAAAATTGCTTAAAGTCGAGTCAATAACGGAAGTGAGGTATCCAGACTGGCTCGCTAACCCTGTAGTAGTCAAAAAGAAAAACGGGAAATGGCGAGTTTGCGTTGATTTTACCGACCTAAACAAGGCCTGTCCAAAAGATAGTTTCCCTCTGCCACACATCGATCGATTAGTAGAAGCAACGGCGGGTAACGAACTTTTGTCTTTCATGGACGCCTTCTCAGGTTACAATCAAATTATGATGAACCCTGATGATCGCGAGAAGACTGCGTTCATTACCGATCGCGGAACCTATTGCTACAGGGTAATGCCCTTCGGCCTCAAAAACGCTGGCGCAACTTACCAACGACTCGTGAACCGTATGTTCTTCAAACAACTCGGTAAACGATGGAGGTTTATATCGACGACATGCTCGTCAAATCCCTCAAAGCAAAGGATCACGTATCACATCTCGAGGAATGTTTCGCGCAGTTAAATTCCCATAACATGAAGCTCAACCCGACAAAATGCAGGTTTGCCGTGGCATCAGGGGAATTCCTCGGCTACCTAGTCACATTCCGCGGCATTGAAGCTAATCCAAAACAGATCAACGCACTGATCGAGATGGCTTCACCGAAGAATAAGCAGGAAGTCCAAAGGCTGACCGGTAGGGTCGCGGCACTTAACCGATTTATTTCACGATCAACGGATAAGTGCTTGCCCTTCTACGATGTCGATGTCTTACGGGGAAATAAAAAATTCGAATGGTCGGAAGAATGCGAAAACGCTTTCCAACAGCTGAAGTGGTATTTAGCTTCCCCTCCAGTCCTCGCAAAACCCGTGGAGGGGGAACCTTTGTTCTTGTACATCGATGTGTCGGCAACAGCTGTGAGCGGCGTCCTGATCAGGGAAGAACGCAGCAAACAGAAACATATTTTCTATATAAGCAAAACCTTGCTGGATGCCGAATCTAGGTACCCGCTAAGGGAAAACTTAGCATGCGCGGTCGTAACATCGGCCCGAAAACTAAGACCATATTTCCAATCCCACACGATCGTCATCCTCACGACTTTTCCCCTACGGACGATTCTGCATAGCCCGAGTCAGTCGGGCCGATTGGCCAAATGGGCGGTCGAATTGAGCGAGTACGATATCGAGTACCGACCGAGAACAAGCGCAAAATCACAAGTGCTTGCAGACTTCTTGGTCGAACTACCGACATGGACCATAACCAACGAGGAACCAAATTCCACCTGGCTCCTCCACGTCGACGGACCCTCATCCAAGCAAGGATCAGGCATCGGAATTCGCCTCACACCTCCGACGAACGAGATCTTAGAGCAATCATTCAGGCTGGAATTCCACGCCTCAAACAACGAGGCCGAATACGAAGCACTCATCGCAGGGCTGCGTTTGGCTCACGGCTTGAAGATACGAAACATCCACGCTTACTGCGACTCCCAGTTAGTGGCAAGTCAGTTCAGCGGAGAGTATGAAGCCAGGGACGAACGGATGGACGCGTACCTCAAACTGGTTCAAAATCTAGCTCAAGAGTTTGACTGTCTTGCCCTTACGCGAATTCCCCGTTCCGAAAACGTCCAAGCAGATGCTCTTGCGGCCTTAGCATCAAGTTCTGACCCATGACTTAAAAGAGTAATTCCGGTCGAGTTCATCGAACATCCGAGCATTGGACCACCAATCGTCGTCAAACTCATAGAAGGTCAAGATGACAAGGAAGAAGAAGTTACGATACAACCGCAATCAGAGCAATCTGATTACGGCTGCGATACCCCATGGCTGCAGACAATTCGAGACTACATTATCAACGGACACATGCCCACCGAGAAATGGGCAGCCCGCAAAGTCCGAACACAGGCCGTGCGCTACGTAACAGTGGACAGTGAAATTTACAAATGGAGATTCTCCGGACCACTCATGATGTCCCTGGAAGGGGAAAAAGCAAGAAAAGTGATGGAAGAAGTACATTCTGGGTCCTGCGGCAACCATTCCGGTGGAAGATCGCTGGCATTGAAAATCAAACGCCATGGATACTACTGGCCGACGATGATCGGAGATTGCGAGAAGTTCGCACGAAAATGCGAAAAATGCCAGAGGCATGCTCCAACCATCCGACAACCAGCCGAAGTTCTCTCCTCCATCACATTGCCCTATCCCTTTATGCGCTGGGCCATGGATATCGTCGGACCCCTTCATAATTCAAAGCAAAAGTGTTTCCTTTTAATCCTCACTGATTTCTTTTCAAAATGGGTAGAGGCAGATTCGTACGGGAGTATAAAATATGTCCAAGTCGAAATTTTCGTATGGAGAAACATCATCTGTAGGCATGGAGTTCCTTACGAGATCGTAACCGATAATGGATCTCAGTTTATCTCCACCTGGTTCGAGGCGTTCTGCGAAAAATGGAAGATACGACTTAACAAGTCGACGCCCAGGTATCCGTAGTGTAACGGACAAGCTGAAACGATTAATAAAACCATTCTCGACGGACTGAAGAAACGCTTAGAGGCCAAAAAGGCAGGTGGGCCGACGAACTCGAGGGAGTCCTCTGGTCCCACCATACCACCCCGAGGCGAGCAACGGGAGAAACGCCTTTCGCTCTGGTGTACGGAACGGAATGCATGATTCCCGCAGAAGTAGAATTCCCCGGTGTTCGAAGAAGATTACTTCCCGAACGAGAGGAGCGCAATAACGCCATGCTCCTGGATGATCTCGATCTCATTAACGAACGCCGAGATCGAGCGCCCATCCGAATCCAAAATTACCAACACGCAGCCGCAAAGTACTATAATTCCAACGTACGGAATCGCAGATTTAATCAAGGAGATATGGTCCTTTGCAAAGTCTTCCAAAACACCGCTGAACGAAACGCGGGAAAACTTGGAGCAAACTAGGAAGGACCCTATAAAATCGAAAAAGTCATCCGACCGGGCTCCTACGAAATAGCCAACATGCAAGGCATAAAAATTTCAAGGACCTGGAACGCGATGCATCTCAAAAAATACTATTACTAAACAAACCAACTCGCAATGACCGAAATACGAGACAGCTTGATCTCCATAAGGAGTACGTAGGCAGTTTGTCGAAAGACAAATTCAGCTGTCCCCTCTCATTAAAAAGGGGGGGGGAGTGGATACGTATACTCGTATACTCTCAAATTCGAAAACATCCGACCCCGCCTTCGATGTTTCCGACATATCTTAACCAAGCAAATTATTTTTTATCTGCATAACATTTTCGATATTCGGAAATAAATCAGCCGTTAGGGAGAAGCAGCCTTTGGCATCGCGAGACATCGCAAGAGATGTCTCGAGAGTTACTTCTTCCGAACAACGAAAATAGACACTCCGTCAAAAAAAATGATGAACATTTTAACACATATTTTGCGCAAAAACTCCAAACGACGGCATCTGCCGCCAAATCCGGTGCTGATCACATCGAACTCTCGAACGTCCTAAACAGACATAGCCATCTCACGAAGATGACTCCCGTACATCCGACACAAGGATAATAGCGCTATAAAAGAAACCCAAAATTTTGGTCCAGCACTTCCGGTTGGCTTAAAAATTGTCTCCGGAGAGATGCTCGATTCATATCTAACAAGTCATGTAAGCCGAGAACCTATCGCGAACTTTAAATCGGTACGAATCAGGTTATAATCGCGACAGATAAATTGAAAGCCGGCTAGTCACCGCATAAAATCTTAAAACCGAAAGTAAACTTAGGTCTTGCCCTAAACCCAGCGCACTGGTCTCTAACATCTCAAGGCATGATATCCAAAAGATACGAGATATCTAAAAGATACGAGATCCCAAAACCATGCCTCTATGTTTATATTCGACATTTTCAGATATCCCGCGAAGTCTATATCTCGCGGAAAAACTCTCGAAACGGATCTCGAACAAAACATTTCACATCGAAGAAGGATATGAGACGACAACTCATCACCCTTCTTCCACGCCATACGTAAACTTGTGAAAAATGCAACTCGATCATCTTGTCATAAAAAGAAAGCCGGAGAGCGGCAAGGATTCAAAGCCACATACGGCCAGTCCCGAAATATGATATAAGGCCATTTAAGGCCGAAACATCAAAAATAAAAAAAATCTCTCGCGAGAGATCTAACCAAAGTCATCCTCAGAACTCACGCTCCCTCTTCACCCGTCGCTTCGTCCAAGCCTGGAGCCGCATCACCTCCGCTTTCTCCGAGAACCGGATCTTTCCCCTCTGGACCTTCTGACCACGTCGGAAGAAAGCACGCGGATTTCAGGTCAGCTAGGATGAGATCGAAATCTCCATCCACGACTGCCAAATCTCCCTTGCAGCCAGACAGTCGGGCCTCTTCGGCCTATAAGGTCGGAGGAGTCTCACTCTGGAACGACTGAACCACGGCCACCCCACCCTCAATCGTCGCCAAGGCTAAATCCCTGTTCCGGATGCACTCGAGGGAGCCCAGAAAGGAAGAGATCTTCGCCAAGCGAGCCTGAAACTCAGAACGAAGAGCGTCCATGGCCTCTCAGATCCCGCGGCTCGCTAATCCTGCATCGCCCTCGTTCTGACGCTGAAGCTGATGCACCTCTGAAGATTTAGCCTTCCTGGCTTTCTTCTCCTTAAGCAGTGAACTCGCCGTCTTCCCGAGGTCCCTCTCGAGCTCCCCTATCGTGACCTCGAGTTTCGACACTTTCACAGAGTGAGAATCCTTGACAGCCGTCAGCATTGCCTCGGTTTCAGACCATCTACCCTGCAGCTCCAACAACTCCCCGGCAAGACGACTGGTCTCAGAACCGCACTCGCTGATCATCCCATCGATCAACGACATGAACTGCGAAACGAGAAGAAAGTTAGGGATTTTTTGTCTTTTATAAAAATATATAACAATCAAGAGATCAAGTGAGCGACAAACCTTTCCGTGAAGCCCCGATGCTATGCTCGAGCCTCCTTGCTGCGAAGATTCCCCGTCACCGCCCTTGGTAAACTTCCTCTTCCGGCCCTTAGGCTGAGCAACCTGAACAACACTAGGAGCGCGCAGCGCTATAACGATCTCTTTCCTGGCCGGAGGAGGAGGCATAGAGTCAGCAGCCCTCTCCTTATCCTCGACGAAAATCGGAGTCGTGGATGATCCGGCATGTAGAGCCGAAGCATCCGGAACGCCCGAGTCTGCGAGAGTTCCCGCGTCTCGCGGAGTTACGACCTCGGTCCCGTGACCCGGAGCAATGGCCAGTGCAGAAGAGGATGGGAACTCGGCGCCAGCTCGAACCTGTTCCTTCTCGGCTTGGCGACGAACTAGTCTCTCTCGAAAGGAGAGATGGTCAGCAACGTAAGCCGGCGCTTCGACCGGAGAAGTCGGAATCGGAGCCGGAGAGGTGGCCTCGCCCATCTCAACATCGGAACTTCTCTTGTCACCGTGGGAAGAAGACATGTTGAAGGCAAAAGATTTGGAGCTAGAGAGGTTTTGGAGGTTTGAAGAAGGGAAGGTGTGAAGCAAATGAATGACAAGAGCTCACTACTAATAGAAGTATGGGCTCGGAATTTTATACTTTTAATATATACTTTCTCAAGAATTTTCATCCGCGGAGTTTAAAGTAAACTTCGTCCAATACGCCTAACTTTGCCAATATCGTCAAACCGCGCGCAAGAGTCTCGACTCTAACGAGCTGGGGGGCTAACTGTTGGGGTCAAAAACGGTTACGACGAAGTTATCATTCAAAATGTCCGAAGAAGAAAATGAGAACTTTCTTCGACAAATACTTTTTCGAAATAGATTCTTTCTTACGAAAAGCTTTGCGGAGGAAACACGAGACATCAGACAAGAGCTCGAAAAAGGTCGCCGTGCAACGACCGAACGCGTGTTCCGCTCGGTTGCTACGTAGCGATCGAGCGTCCGTTCCGCTCGGTCGCTACGTAGCGACCAAGTGTCTGTTCCGCTCGGTCGCTACGTAACAACCGAGCTCTTCCGAAACGTCGATACGAAGACCGCAGCGAACCCATTTCATGTTTCCCGCCATTCTAAGTCATCGATCAAACTTTACGGTATAAACCGCCGAAAGTTCGTTCTTTATCGAAAGAAGCCGTAATAAACGCTTCGAGTCAGAAGACGCCCCAAAGGGACCTAAGACATGACTCGAGGCCCAACTTACGATTTCTTAACCAACAGCCCGTAAGCTGCATGACGGTTTACGCTTGGTTCGCAAGGAAAGATAAATGTCAAGTTTCCGCGGATAAATACGAAATTTTGAAGATAATTACGAAGATCGGAAAAAATGGAATATTCTTCTATTTTTATGCTATGACGCCTTAAGGGCAGAAGAGGAAAAGCGTAAACCGACCTAGGAGCCAGTATATAAGGAGTCCTAGGCGAGAGGCATGGAGAGAGACTTTTTTCGGAGCAAACTTAGCACGTAGAGCGATTTACGCATATTTCCGTTTTTGTTATTTCGAGCTGCGACTCAATTATGTTTAGCCGTCTTAGGGTTGCTAGAACTAGGAATCTCGCCGACAGCTCTCGAGCCCAGGCTTATACCTTGTTGTAAAGCTTAAACACGGATTCGGAATAAGACCTATTTTGCTCTCTTTTTACGATTTTTGTACTTTGTCGTTGATATCTCGTGTTCTGATTGCTTAGCGTGTGGTATTAACAGATCTCTGGGACCTCTGGGAAATTAGGGTTTTCCTAGTTTCCTAATTTAAACGGAAATCGACAGTGCGAATTTCGTTCCCACAAAAGCCATGTCTACTGACTCTGCAATCACCACATGATATTTTTCCGTGCTTTGTTCTAACTCACATGATACCACGAATCACTTCCGGATATGTCATCCATTCATCTACTACTTCAAACCAAGTACGCTTAAATCTAGAATTTTTTTTGGATGTGTTACCAATAAAGTAAGTGCACTTTAGTGAAATAGGTAGTCAAATAAATTCTTTTAAAACTTTTTCATATATAAAACTTTTTCATATACCACAAACTGTAATGTTACACTTATCATCTTGATCGTCTGCATTTAGATCATGTGAGATAATGCTAAACTATGTGGAAAAGAGAAACAATGAGAATAAAGCAATCAAAATGAAAAACAATAGAATCCAAACAGTATAATCAGATAACATGCAGTATCATGGATATTTACACAGATTGATTGTTTCGTTTCAGATCATTTTGATTTCAAAGATCTCGAACGGAGCACACTAGTCTAAAGTTTTAATGTAATCTAGTAAAAACGTATCAGATGTTTTGTTAGGGAAATTAAAATAGGCAAACCCATCTTATTTAATCCCCCTTTTGATCGATCTCTATTGAATCTCAAACCCATTTAAACCAAAAATCCATTTTTTTTTATAGATTCTATTAAATTTAAATTTTTATTTATATAAGATATTTTGACAACAATAACTAAAAACTGTGTAGAAGCAACCACCGATTTTAATAACCAAACCGGAGGTACGAAATCAACATATAACAAAGTAGAAAAGAGAACTCCGAGCACCACTTGCAAATTTATCCACCATTGTGTAATGAAGTACTGATAATAGAAAGCAAACAAAGATAATGATATGTATAGTCGAGTGTAGGTAACTTAATATATACTAGACCTTGACCCGCGCGTTTGCGCAGATGTTTGTTTTCAATTTTATATACATAAAATCTTATTTATACATCATTAATGGTAAATATTTTTAACCCTAACCATATTTTCAAACGTGGTTTTTCGAACAAAATAATGTTATGGTCAACATTTATGGTATTCTTCTTCTGTTTTTTCTTCTTCTATTTTTACAGATAACTTTATGATTTTTAAAGTCATATATTTGTTTCTCCTACTCCATAAAGCTTTGTAGTATATGTTTTAATTTATTTTTCACAAAGACAAAAGTATATCACAAAATAAAATTGCACCTTCTATTCATAAATTTAAATAAAAAACTAAACTATGCAGGTATGACAAAAATTAAAATTAAAACTTTCATAAAATATTCTGATTTAAATTTCAATTATCCTAACTAAAACAATATAAGGTTGGGTCATAATTCTTTCGAATTCCTAAATTTTAGCACCCCTTAAAAAAATAAACTAAATTTTATAGATTCACGAAACATATAAAAAATTTGGAATTATAATTTCTATTAAATAAAATTGTTAAATAAAAATTATCATGTGCTGTTATTGTTTATTTCTAGAACTTGACCTATGACCGTTTGAATATTTGTTTTCACTATAAAATTTTTTTTGTACTAAATTAGTATAATATATATTTTTAAATTTAAATGTATTAACTAATTGTTAATATAACATTTTAAAACATAAAAAATTAATTATTTCTTTCAATAATTATATTTTGTTATTTTAATCATTTTTTAATTGGACTTACATATATATGAAAACATTATACCAATAATTTTTGAACAGATTACTTTATATTTTATTTCTAATTATATAAATGGATTATGATATGTGGTCTCTTACTTTATTATTTATTACTAATAAATATTAATAAATATTGAAAAATATTTAATATTTTAATACGAAATATATAGGAAACCTATAGAGAAATCTATTTTGGTTAAGATTCGATAAATGAAATCTATTATTTAAATTAGGAAAGACATATATGATTAAATCTAATATTTAAATTAGGAAAAAACAAGCATACTTAAATATAGTTTCAACAAATATCTCAATGGCATTCTAGTGTAAATAGGCGGTAAAACTAAGGGGCATTTCTATTTTGTATTTCTCTTTTAATAATATAGAAAGGACGGACCGTAGAATGTTGCAAAGTCAGTGTATGACAATTATAATAACTAGGGTAAATCCGCCTTACGGGCGGGCAGATGAGTAAATAAAATGATGTAGGTTTTTATTATTTTCAGTGGTGGACTACATATAGGTGACATCCAGAGAATGTGGACTAATGTTAATGTGCTTAAGAGATGATGTAGGTTTTGTTTTTTTACTTTGCCATTGGCCGAACGTACTATATATTAACATTTGGATCTGGCAGAGTCAGAGTAAGAGAAAATGAGAGAATTTTAGTAATTATGATAATAGAAATAGAATAGAGATATGAGAAGACGAAGTTACATAATTTGCATTAAGAGAAACCAAGTAGACTGAGGTTGGGATAAATGTATCTTTATTCGGGGACACCCAATTGTCGATGGAAAATATGTGAAGTTGAGCTGAATGAAATCTCTGTCTCACTGCTAAGCTTAGGCCTGAATAAAAACATCAAAGTCTTAGATTTTTTTGAGGTTTCCTAGACCATCCAAGTTATTAGCACAATAATAATGCATGATACCAAAAAGACAAAATAATAGCTTTAACTGGTGTTAGTGTTGCAGTTTCTTTATCAATAGTAATCAAACTCTCCCATCTCAGAGTGTGTGCAGTTATTTCGTTGGAAAAAAAAAACAAAAGTAACATTACATTGGGTTTTAAAATGGTGATACAAAGTAGCCATAGATTAATGTGTAAGATCATTGTTGACTTCATTTGTCAACGAAGCCTAGTTTTTATAATAGCTAGAATATAACAACCAACACGTGAGTGGAATAAGTAGAAAGACGTTATTATTTATGGAAGAAGAAGCGAACATGGTTCATATCATAAAACTTGATGGAGAAAACAAACATGGTAAAGAAATCACAAAATTTGTGGTAAAAAAATATAATGTCAAAGATGGTTCAGATAAATATTAGGGTCTTCAGTTCCATCACTTGAACAACTACTCCGTGCTTTAAAGAGTGTGTTTCCTGCTGCTGAAACCAGTTGTTCCTTTGCATTGCTTCCGCCAGAAGTGGGCTGCTCAGCAGCGGCTGTTGCATCCGATGCACCGGGGTCTTTTGAGAGATTGCCATCACCTCCGGTGAACTAGTCAGTAGTTATTTTATCACCATCTGAGCAGTTGCAGGAGCTACATGTGGCAGAAGGCACATCACCTCCAGGATAGTTGTGCCCTTCCTGTTTAAAATAAAAAATGTTAAGCTTCATGTCAATAAAGAGGTGTGCAAAGTATGAACTGAATAAGGGCTGTATCAACATCAAATCTTGCTGTAGAGAGACGATGGTGGCAACAGTAAAGGTCTGATGTTGAGGGCAGAAATTGAACTCAGTTAGCTTAATCCTGGAACGTGAAAGAGATATAGCCTTAAGCAAAAATGTTTGTAACCTCTTAGTGCAAAGGGCCAATTCTTTAAGAAAATACCTTCATCGATGTTTCCTCCTCTTATTTTGAGTCATCCTTATCATCATTTGAACCCATCTAAAACCAATTAAAGAAAACATGCCTCACATTTCCGAAATCAGTATAAAGAGCATAGCTCTCAACAAATTAAGTGAGTCAATGCTACTCACAACTCACTAAAAAAATGTTGCACTACTTAAAAGTAGTTAAAATCCACCTCATCAGAGTCAAGAGTCAGATTCATCTTCGTCATCTAACTCAGATTCACCAGCTGCAAGGTTGGCCTTTTTGATCATTCAGTCCAGTGGCGTTTGATTTTTCCAATTCTAAATAACAGTGTCAATTTAGAAGCGTAACAAAGCCACAAAACAAACGTTAACACAGTAAAGTAAACCTACCATTCTGAGACTCATCCATGGTGATTTCGTATCTTCTGAATCAAATTCTGGAAAAAAATTGAACAAAAACAAAAGATTAGCTTCCAGACCTAATACAGATAAAACCATCAAAGTAAGAACATCAAAATTTACCAGAGTTAACTCACCTCTTAGACCACAGTTTGTTTCAAATTCTTTGAATGAATGGAAACGTCAAAGAATTTGAAACGGAACCCGTCCAACATGTCGCATGGATATTATATATATATATATATATATATATATATATGTGTATATGTATAATATTGCGAGGCAATCTAATAACAAATCATGCATTAGCATCATCTCAGCATATTGAGTTCGAGATCACATAACAAATTACTGCTGTAGTACTCACTCATGGTTCTTAAGACGCTATGTCCTGCGCAAAATTTTAGCTATAAGCATCAGCTGCCCAAGATAAAATAAAAAAAGAGCAGCAACATGAGCGATATAAAGGAACAAAGTGATGATTTTCAGGGAATTGAGACTTACATATGACGATTGAGCAATTGAAGGAGTTCCATAATCAAAAGTTGATGACTTTTAAAAAAAACTAAAAAGGGTTCTTCAAACGTAAGATACTCTATTATCTACTTTTCTAAAAACGTAAATATATATGCGGAAAAAATATTTCGGTTACTGATTCTATTTAAATACATGGTCAGATTCACATGAAACACAATCAATGCCAATGATCAAGAAGAGTGGAAAATCAAAATTCACTCACATTAACATCGACCAAAAGCATATCCACCCACATCAGCTCTCCACCCTGCTTAACGTTCTTAGCCTCCCAGTATCTTAGCAGCCTAGCCTCCACAACCGATGAACACCTCCCGGTCTTCAAATCAGAAAAAAACACCCTAGAGATGGCCACTTAGAGAGATGAGTAGAAGGTCGTGAATAAAAGAGATAAGTAGCAGAGAGATGAAGAGAGCAAGATCTCCAGAAGGGTGAATACTAACCTATTTATAGCAGAGACTACAGATTTTGCAGACCGGACCGACGCATTGAAGGGCTCTTAGTAGGCGTCGGAATTAATGTGATTAAAGTCGTGATCCGTTACGAGAACAATAGATCGTATCCTCGCCGCCGATATGAAACTCAGGGTAACGATCGAGAAAATTAGGGTTAGCGCCGTAGTGAAGGTGGCTTGTTCATCGGGCCGTAAACGAAAACAGAAATGAGCCCGATAACGAAAACAAAAAAAAATCAGAGCGCTGCGTTTTGCTAAATGAGGACAGGTGTTGCATCAGGAGAGTCCTAATTGATGACATGGCATCTGAGCTGGACCTTCTGGGAGGGATTCAAGCTCTTTTTTATATATAAAGATGTCTAGTCGTTAGCTTAATGGTAAAGAAAGAAATGATATAACTGAACCAGTTTACACGTGACAAAAATACCCTTAATGAAGACCAAAACTTTCTATAAAATCCAATGGCACCAAAATAATATTCCAAAGTATTGTAAAGGAAATCTGAAAACAAAGATCATGTTTTAATTGTATAGATGTCCTAATAAATAATGAAAGGAAAAAAATATATATATATTGGAATAATGAAAGAAACCAATTTGAAACAAGAAAGTGTGATCGGTGACTAGGTGCAAACAATTTATTTTGGAATTGCATAAAAATTATCCGAAGACTTTGAGAAGATTTGTTGAACCGTAGCTCTCGAAATATGCCGTAAAATTTAGTTAGTAGAATATTTTATTTAAATGTATATGATGTAGCTCTAAAAATTATATGAGAAAAAGATAAAAGTAAAGATATTTATAGAACAAATATCTAGGTTAATATCTGCGCTTTGGACGTAATGAACAGTGCATCTAATTCTCGAAGAACGAGGGGAAAAAAACTACATATATTTTTGTTTACTATTATTTATTTATGTTCTTTACACATTATGGAATAATAAAATATATTGAATAACCGAGAAGTAAATAACATATACAATTAATTGGCGCGAGCACATAAATCAAAATAGTCACTGTTATTTATTTACAATCATTTTATGGTAAATAAATCCAAACAATCATGTATTATCTATTTTATATGATATATAATTAAATTTAAATGATACTACTAGCATCGATATGTTGTATATTTTTAATATGACTATCTATAACATGAGTTTCTTATTCATATGGTTTTATGATTATTTTTTTGTTTATAAAAAAAAATTAAACCATTGATAACAAGTTTTTTAGTATGGGACTTTTAATATTTTTAATAATTTTCAATCATTTTTAAAAATTAAATGCAAATTTTGAAACTAAATATTAAATGCTAAATGCTTGTTCGAATTTTTTTTGATATTTAAATAATTATGTATTTTATATGGTATATTGTTTAATTTAAATGATATTTAAATATATATATATATATATATATTATTTTGAATCTAAATATCTATTAAATGACATCCTACTCATATGGATTTATGATAATTTGTGTCTTATGATAATTTGTGTCTTTTTGTTTAAATTTTCTTAAACCATTGATCATAAAAATTTAGCGTAAAATTCTTACCAGTTTTATTTATTTATAGCCATTTTTAAAAATTTAAAATATAACATATAATAAAAAATCTTAATTTTATTGTATAGTTAATATAATTGTTTAATTAATTTTGATAGTATAAAGTTAAACAAAAGTGATAGATGATATACAAATTGTTATCATTAAAAATTATAATTTTTATATATATTTTAAGGGATAATTTTCTTAAAACCAATGAAACATGGCGAAATTAGGGCAATGCCAATATCAGTATAACTCTGTCAAATTTTGTAGATAAAATACGTGTAAAATGACGATGGTGCCCTTTCGTATGTACGAAACACCTACTACCTATTGAGTTTTGTAAAAATATTATATGTCAGAGAATTTTTAAAAGATATTATGAAGATTTTGGTTAATATTTGTTTTGTTCCAAAGAAGATAATAAATTTGTTCATCCTCTTAAAGTAATAACAATCCTCGCATGTTTTGTCAATGTCGAAGTGTCAATCCGTTAGTGGCTTCATTGTAAATGTATTGGTTACATACTTTGTCTTCAAAATGATTCTGAATCCAGTAAGTGAATTCTTAATCATGGTCCAACATTAATTGAACCTGAATTGACTATTTTCCCATGATAGCTTTTTCATATATTCTTTTCCCTCTTCGAAATTGTTTCTGCACAACATTGAAATAATGATAATGCTTTTTTGATTTACTTGATAAATATATATACACATTTTTATATTAATATCTTATAAATTTTAATCTTTGTTGAAAGAAACATAGGTGATGATAATTTTGTTATTATAATACATTTATAGTTACTTATATAAAGATAAATTTAATTACTATTAAGAGTATTAATAATTTTAACTACCTTAACTTTTAATGTGAGATCCCGGAGTAGGAAAACATTTCATAAATATTTTTCTGTAATAAATAAGAGAAAAATCTAAGCGAGAAAATTTAGATAATGATAATATTTACTTTGTACATTCGATAAATATATACACATACTTATCTTATCATTTAGTAAATGTTACTTCGTTTATTAGATAAATATATTCACAGACTTATTTTATTATTTAATAAATTTTTACTTGTTGGAAAGAAAATAAGTAAAAATAATTTTATTAGTATAATAGATTGTGGTTAATTTTATTATGTTCAACCTAATTATTATAATGACAAAAAATAATTATTATAATAGATTTATATATAGATATATTATAATCATAAAAATATTAGCCATGATCGAAACCCAAAATTTATTCTTTTTAACATCCAAATATATAGTTGGAATGTGACGCAAAGGGAAAATGAATAAAGACTTAACTAAATTGTGATTATAATCTAAATGATCTTAGTGTTTCAAAAAAAAAAAAAAATCTAAATGATCTTATATCTAGCATATTTGGTTTCGCATAAAACTAATTTGTTTATCACAATTGATTCAAACGTCATGTTCGACTTCAGAATCACTGATTTGCCATTTTCAACTGACAATGAAGTTCTTATTTACGGTTTTAAAGAATCTAAAGGGGTTCTTAAAATATATATCAGTTCATGTTGCTTGCAGTGATAGTTTGATGAGTGATGCCCTTCTTAGACCAACCCTTAGCATCAACAGTATTTTTGGCAACTATGTACGACAAACCCCATACATGAAACCCATGGCCTGAAAGCCAAATAAGAATATTGTACTCTTCAAAATAACTCATTTATTTTCTGAAGCTTTTGGAACACAATTTTTCACGAATTTATTGTGTTCTCTTAACAATACTCACAACACACTGAAAACCGTAATTTTTTTAATTATAAAATCTACTATACCAAAAATTAAAAAATTGCAACTAAGCATGGACCATGGCCAAACAGCCCTAAGAACAGCATTCTCAACAACAAATCTTCATGCAGAAACAGTAGCTTCTCCAGCTAAGAAGCTTGAATGTTGAAACGTACCCTTCTTCCCAACGTATAACAACTGAGCACCATAATCCATTTGGAATCATTCTTATCCATAATAAAATTTTGAAGAATTTCTCCACTATTCTTGTAGAAGAATTTGTCGTCTTCCACAACAACCTCATAAGCTTTTCTTTCCATATACACACAGCATAAACATGACAACAAAAAGAAAATAAGTTTCTAAGTTATCGACATTGTTAATTCTTTCCCCTTGCCAATATCAAACCTGTAACATTTCAATTAAATGTACATCTAAGTTTATATTTCAAGATTCGGCTCAAACTTTTTTACACGAAATGGGAAAAAGGAGTCAGTGAGAAGCAATTACCAGTAGAAGTAAGGGTCTCTACTCTGACACTGGAGCAACTTGTAGTAAAAATGCAGGTTGTGTCCATACCGATGTCTAGGGTCAATATGTTGCAAAAAGTGCATAATCCAAGATCAGATTAGGCTCAATCCAAAAAAGTAGAATTAAAAGGAACCTGAAGCTGAGATTAGTCTCTCTATAAATTACTGCCTCAAGCGAGTGTTGTAAAACCTTTACCAAACCTACTGCTCTTGTACAAGCTCTAGACCACCTGGAATTTGCAGTTTCATGTTTCTCAATATCGAAGAATGATATAGATCTTATCTTCACACAAAAACAGGCATGTGAATAGACTATAAACAGAGAAAGAAGCACAGTTTCAAACACAACTTCTAATTAGTAGATTCAGGCAAAGATCAAAGACTAATAACAAAGGATAAGAACTTCTCGGATCTGGAAGACAGAGCAATGCACTGAGAAATGAAGGAAAACAAATTAGAGAAAACTTAGTCGTGGTCAAGATGAATAAGTACCTTGAATATACCACCAGAAATATATTTACAACACTTGCAACTTCATTTTCCTTTTTATTGAGCTAACTATGAAGAGAGAGAGAGAGTGATGAAAGATAGAAAGACACAGAGACTTGATTTGTAAACAAACATATGCCTTTGGAAAAGCCCAGACTGCACCAGTTAAATTGTAAGATCAAGGGCCAAGAGGCAAACAACATCTTAGTGACTGACATCTAAATTTTTTGGCACCAAAAAAAAAAACCTTATGTACTCTCTGAGCATTTTGGTCGTTGATCATCATCCATCGACTGATACAATAGAACATTATAACTGTCAATTCACCAACCAATGTATATACAAAAATCAAAGCTTACTTACAACATTTACAGCCGCTACACAATTGTTCTAGATACCAATTTTTTTCCTTGATATGCATTATCTCAGTTTGTAGAGTAACACGTTCTAGGACATCTGATTGCTCACAAATCGAAACCTAAAGATAACAAAGAAGAAAAAGAGTCTCAATTTTAATCAGTGTCCAAGAAAAAAAATATCATTTAAAAACAATCTTATATTGGTATAAAACCTTTCAATAGTGAACAAAGTCGCACTGTCACTATCCTCAGGCTTGAGAACAATTGAGCAGCCCACCTTTAGCAACTTGATCTTTTGATGTCTTCAAGTGAGCAAGAAAAGGATCAAGCAACCTTGTAGCAATCTTCATATGATTTCCATTAGATGTTACCAACAGAGACACCTGGAGACACTCTAACACAAAGCTTAACTAAACATTATGGGAGCATTAACCATTTTAAGGCTTTTATTCTTATCAAGGAACCCTAAAAATGCAATCTTTCAACTTTTTACATAACAATATTCTAAGAAACGTTACAGTTTCGAACACAAAGTTCAGCATCTATGTTCTTAACTAAACAATTTTGATCAATTACAATTAAAGAGAAAGAAGTTATATTACCAGGTTCGAGTGTGAGTGAACTGAAATGCAACCAAATAAAGCCGAGTCAGAAGATTTCATCGCAAATCTTGAAACTTTTCAGATTTCAGATCATCTGAAGAATAACCCACAAAGCAAAATAAGAAAGAAATAAAGACTGCAGAAATAGACGGTTCAGCTATAAGGAGAGGAGAGGAGAGTAGCAGAATGGATACCATGATTCGAGCCGCTAGTAAGTAGAAGCAGCGACAGGTTCATACCTGTTTGACTTCAGAGACTGTTGTTTGACCGAAATTCAAATCTCTTAGGAAACAAAAAATTATAAGAACAACTTTTCTTATTAGCTTTAGAAACTACTCAAAACTACTCTCAATGTTTCACTCTTAGATCTTATGCATAGAACACCTCTCCATGAGACCTATATTATATGAAAGACAATTCCCTTTAACATGTGGGATATGAAAAACACAAACTTAACCTAAATAGAAACTTCATTTTCCTATTTCTAGGTTTCCTAATTGTGTTTATCTTAACATATTAAACATCTAATAATATGTTAAGTTTCCACAAGCTTGGAATTATCCAACATTCACCCCCTTAATTCCAACTTGAATTAGAGAGATCAATTTCTTGAACTCCGAAAGCTCCTCATTTTCTTGAACATAATCCTTGCTAATGGCTTGGTAAGGATGTCGGCCTTCTACTCAACACCCAGCACATGCTTCACTTCGATCTGTCCATTCTCCACACACTCACGAATGAAGTGATACTTCTTGAGTACATGCTTACTACTTCCATGGAAAACTGGATTCTTTGTTAGAGCAATGGCTGATTTGTTGTCGAAACTAAGCTTGACCTTCTCGCCTTCTTTGCTTAATATATCACTCAACAATTCCTTGATCCATATAGCTTGCTTCACTGCTTCTGTTGCTGCCATGAACTTTGCTTCACATGATGACAATGCAACCGTCTGCTGCTTCTGCGATGTCCAAGTAATCAATGATGAACCGTAGTAGAATGCATGTCCTGACGTGCTCCTCCCATCATCGGGATCAATGTTGTGACTGCTGTCACTATAACCAACGACACTCCTTGACCCATCTCTCTTGAAAACCAGACCGAAGTTTGTTGTTCCTTTCACATACCGCAGTATGTCCCTGATGGCTTGTCCATGAGAGTCTCTCGGATTGTGCATGTATCGACTAAGAACACCAACTGCGTAACACAGGTCGGGTCTTGTGTGAAGCAGATACCTCAAACATCCTATGATTCTCCTGAACTCTATAGCATCTATCTCTCGTTCATCTTTAGCTTTTGAGATCTTCAAATTTGCCTCCATTGGAATTTGAGTTGCATTACACGCTTCCATCTTTGTGTCACATAGGATTCCTTGAGCATACCTCTCTTGTTTTATTATGATTCCGTCTGCTCCTTGAATCACCTCTATGCCAAGGTAGTATTACCTAGATCTGACATCTCGAACTTCTTAGACATCTCCTCCTTGAATTGCCTAATCACCTTAAGTGAAGTTCCTGTCACAAATAGATCATCAACATAGATGGCTATGATCAAGACGTCTCCTCCTTCAGTATTGTGGTACACTGATGGTTCCTTCGTGCACTTCTCAAATCTCATCTCCTTGAGAACCTGATCGAGTTTCACATTCCATGCCCTGGGTGCTTGGCGTAACTCATACAAAGCCTTGAGTAACACATAAACTCGATCCTCTTCTCCTTTCTTTTCGAAACCTTCGGGTTGAGTTACACACACTAACTCCTTTAGATCTCCATTCAATAAAGCGGTCTTCACGTCCATGTGACGTATCTCCCAACCGTTTGTTGCTGCGAGGGCTATTAAGAGCCGAATAGTTCCGAGTCGCCTTATACTTGCTCACTGTACCATCCGCATTTTACTTGCTCACTGTACCATCCGCATTTCTCTTTATCTTGAAGATCCACTTCAACCCTATAGGTTTCACTCCAGCCGGTCTATCCACAAGCTCCCATGTCTTGTTTCTTGTGATAGACTCCAACTCGGCCACCATCACTTCAACCCATTCTCGTACATGTTCTGCTTCAAAATAGTTCTCTGGCTCGCCATCCACTGTGAGCAACAGCATTGCACTTTCTTGATCTGCAAGTAGCACATAATCATCGAGATATCTTGGTTTTGTTATGGTTCGGCCTTGTCTAGTCACCAACGGTTGGCCTCCACCGTCTTGGTTTGCATTGTGATCTGCATGTTCTTCTTCTTTCTCATCTTGGTTTATAGCTTCATGTCCATGATCATCACCTTGATCATCACCTTCTTCTATATCACCCTCATGTGGAAGGTTAAGCATGCTCGGTTCACAATCAGCTTGGTTTGTTGTAGACGACCAGTCCCAAGCTTCTCCTCATCGAAAATCAAATCTCTACTCACCATCACCTTCCTTGTGTCTGGATCATAGAGTCTATAGGCTTTGGAACCCGGCTCAGTTCCAAGATTGACCATACTCTTTGATCTCTCATCCAACTTCTTCAGATAAGGCCCAATGATTTTCGCATGAGCTACACAACCGAATATCCTCAAGTGCTTAATATTTGGTTTCTTCGATGTAAGGCACTCGTGTGGCGTCTGATTCTTCAAGGCTTTTGTAGGAACTCTGTTGATGAGGTAAGTTGAATGTCGTACAGCTTCACCCCACAAGTAGTTCGGCATCTTCATTGCCTTCAGCATACTTCTTGTCACTCCCATCAAGGTTCGGTTTCTCCTCTCCACAACACTGTTTTGTTGAGGTGTGTAAGGCGCGGTTAGGTGCCTTTTAACTTCATTCTCTTCACAGAATAGATTGAGCTCAGATGAGGTAAACTCTCCTCCTCTATCGGTGCGAAAGGTTTTGATGGTTGACCCGGTCTGCTTCTCTACACTCTCTTTAAACCTTTTGAATCGATCGAATACCTCACTCTTCTCCTTCAATAGCATAACCCACATATACCTAGAGAAGTCATCGATCAAGACAAAGACATACTTATTATTTGCTGGCGTTACTGGTGTGATTGGTCCACACAAATCTCCATGCAATAACTCTAATGGCTTTGGTCTGGAATGAATGTCTGATCTACTTCCCTGAGAGACATGCGTCATACACGATTTCTTCGTGTGTTACACACGGCATTCCTACGACCATCTCCTTCCTTACCATGTTGTTCATCACTCCATAGCTTATATGTCCTAGTCGAGCATGCCACCTCCATGTAGTGTCTACGTCCCTGACATGTAAACACTCCGGGTAGCTTATCTCCATAGGGGTCTTGTAGAGAGGTTTGGAGATCTTATCACACGAACTAGCAACCTTCCATGCAAATCTGTGAGCGTTAAGTAGACATCTTTCATGTTAACCTCACATTCGTTCTCTGTTGCTTGCCCAAGACTCAATATATTGTGCTTCCGGTCGGGTATGTAGTATATGTCTTTGAGTGCCTTCTTCTCTCTAGTCTTGCACACAAAAGTAACCACACCCTTTCCAACAATGTCAACACACGATCCATCACCAAAATTCACCTTCCCTTTGATTATGAGATTCAAACTCGAAAAGAACTCCTTGTTTTCTGTCATGTGATTGCTCGCTCCATTATCCAAATACCAGACACTTGCATTGCCTTTGTCGGTATCAAAATTCTTCGGAATCACCATATCTTCGTTCAAAAACACCACATCGTGTACATAGAGTGCATCAGCCTCTTCTGTCTCGTTTAGGTTGGTTTCTTGATTCTTCTCTGTCTTCTCGGGACAGACAGTTGCATAGTGACCAGGCTTGTCACATCTCCAACATATCAGCTTTGAACGATTCTTCTTCGAGTTGTTATCTTCGGTGTGTGACGCACGGTTTTGGTTTTGTGACCTACCTCGACATTTGCCTCTACCGTTCTGTCCTCTTCCTCTACCACGAGAATTCTCATATCCCCTCTGACTATGCTCTTCATTGTTCGAAAACATAAGCTTCCCTTGATCTTCTTTTTGAGTTTCTTCTCCTACACACTCCTCGTACGTCTTAAGCCTTCCAACTATATCCTCAAAACCTGTTGAGTTGAGGTCTAGGACTTGCTCAAGCGATGCTACGATCTGGATGTACTTGTGTCTCGGAAGACCCTTCAAGAACTTCTTGACCATCTTGGATTCTTCTATGTTTTCTCCCAAAGAGGTTGCTTTGGATGATAGGCCAGATATATTCCCCGCGAACTCATCAACCGTATCTGAATCATCCATCTTCAACCTATCAAACTCCATCATCAACGTCTGAAGTCTCGCCTCCCTTACACGATCAGCTCCTAGGTGTCGCGACTTGATGGCGTTCCAGATCTCTTTTGATGCGGTTTGTTATCCCACCTGGAGAATCAAAGTCTCGAGAACAGATTGAAACAAAAGAGCTATCGCAAAATCGTTCTTCTTTTGATCATCTGAACCGGGTTCGATCGTGTCCCACACTTCATGAACACGAAGTAGAACCTTCATCCTCATCGACCAAACTGTGTAGTTTGTCGATGACAACATCAGACATTGGATGGATGTAGATCCAAAGTCCTTCGTGCGTGGAGCCCTAGTCACGTCCGCCATCTTGCTTACGCGATATCTTCTTCACAAGCACCAGGATCTTAAGCTACAACTTAAGCTTAGATCGAGTCTCCAACCTGAGGCTCTGATACCAATTCAAATCTCTTAGGAAACAAAAAATTATCAGAACAACTTTTCTTATTAGCTTTAGAAACTACTCAAAACTAAAGCTCTCAATGTTTCACTCTTAGATCTTATGGAACACCTCTCCATGAGACCTATATTTATATGAAAGACAATTTCCTTTAACATGTGGGATATGGAAAACACAAACTTAACCTAAATAGAAACTTCATTTTCCTATTTCTAGGTTTTCTTATTGTGTTTATCTTAACATATAACATATTAAACATCTAATAATATGTTAAGTTTCCACAAGCTTGGAATTATCCAACAGAAATGGATTCACTGGTAACGCAGCTCCGCTTCTACCAAGCCTGGAGATATATCACTGAAGAATTGAGTGATGGCTATCTGGAGTTAGCTGAACCAATAGTAAGGCGATTAGAATCTGAGGTAATCAAATAATCTCATCAGAGTTACGGGTCCACACCTGCTTGTCCATGAGAGCAGTTCTAACCAAATAAGCATGCCTCTTTCGCCGTGTTGTATTTGTGGTTTATGATGCGTGGAGCATATAATCGGAAAACAGAAGGGAGTTGGAACAATAGCTCTTTCGATTGAAGGCGTAAACAAGGATTTTTAATGAGAAAGAATGGTCGTAAGCCGACTCTACTCTAGAGAAACGGGGAGGTTGAGAAACGTCTCCAACGCAAGAGGAATCGTCTCCTATCTCCCTAGCTCAAAAATGAAAATCTAAAATGTCCTCCTTCTAAAGTGAACTACTTTTTTATTTATTTTTAATTCTAAAAATAACGAAATTACGTTTTTATCCCTAACCCTAATCTCTTTATTATTGCCAAACAGATACAATTTTCTTATTCCTCTTTCTTTTCTCTCGGCCGCTGAAACTCCTCTTCTTCTTTCTCTCTACTCTCTGCCGAAACTTTCTTCTTCTTTCTCTTTCTCTGTAAGATATTAAAGATCTCAGTTATCTCCATAAGTATCAAACAACGGAACAAGACAATTCCAGTAACAGAAGATCAAACAACGGCGGCTTCATCTAAAGCAACAGTAGTACAAAATCAGTTGTCGAACGTAACAGATCTAGAAACGACATTAACATAGAATTCTGGGTTTTTATTTAGTTCATCTTTTTCTTTGTTTTTCCAATGTTTTGTATTTTCATGTTTTGCTTTAATTTGAACTACAGATCTAAACAGTTAAGTATTGACGATTTTGGATCTAGAACTAGGGTTATGTGTTTATTCCTTATGAATTTTGGATCTATGAATTTTGTGAACTGTGATTTCGATCTGAAATTTAGTAGAATTCGGTATAATGAATCAGTAGTGCTTGGTATAACTACCTTAGTAGAACTAGTAGAATTCAGTATAACTATTTCAGTGAAGAAGAACTAGTAGTACTCGGACCTCAATAAAACTAGTAGAACTCTGTACAACTATCTTACTAGAACTAGTAATACTTAGTATAACTAACAGAGTAGAACTAGTAGAACTCGGTACAACTACCTTAGTAGAATTAGTTCAACTACCTTAGTAAAACTAATAGAACTATGTACAATTACCTTAGTATAACTAGTAAAACTCGGTACAACTACCTCAGTAAAATTAGTAGAATTTGGTACAACTACCTCAAAAGAATAAGCGGGCAATTGTACGTCGGTAATTTTGAAATTTTGAAATTTTGAAATTTCAAATTTTTAAAATTTCAATTTTTTTTAAAAAAATATTAATTCGAAAAATCAACAAGGGTAAAATCGGGCTTCCATGTTTTCATTATAGGGTGAAGGGCATTGAGATTACAGAAGGATATAATGGATTTTTTTTCCATATGAGGGTATATGAGGTGATGGCTCCCTACGCAAACGATGAAAACGAAGTGGTGGAGTCAGTTTCAGATACCTTGTTGGGCTTGCCATTTTGTTTTAAAAAGCCCATCCACAAGTTATAACAAAAGGCCATAAAACGCAGCTTCGGCTTGTGTTTGGGAGTGTCACGTGTCAAAAAATGCCCTATGGAGAGAGAAAACCCCAAGATTTCTAATGGATTGTGAAAAACTTACTTATTTACCAACACTTTTATCCATAAGATGCTTCCTAAATTTTGTTAGCCGGTAATTATAGATTCATTCTTACGATAGTGCGTAGTGAGATTTCTAATGGACTGTGAAAAACTTACTTATTTACCAACACTTTTATCCATAAGATGCTTCCTAAATTTTGTTAGCCGGCTAACAATGTTAATTATTCCGTCTAATACATTATTTAACCATCTACTATTTTGGTTTGTTACGATGCACCAAAAAAAATTTTAGCAGTCTAACACAAGTTACTATACAATTTCTTTATTTTTAAACAATGTAAAAATAATATTTTGTTATAAAAAGAATTGGAATTTTATTGTATCGCGAGAATTTGAATAAGAGCAAAATTTATACCCGTAGAATTTTAACACTGATAGAAAGAGATTATTATAGAGAGAAGAGAAGATTGAGGGATGCTCTTCTAAACGATCTAAATCGATTTATATAGAGAAGAAATTCACTGTGCAAATAGTGCAGCGGGCCCCACATCTTTATATTTTCAACAATTGTGGTGGCTGCTGCTTTTTTCTTTGACTTTCGTAACACTCCCCCTTGGGGGCCGGTGTCACTATCCGCTCTCGCTTAACGTCTTTGTTGCCTCGTTAAAAACCTTTCCAGGAAAACCCAATAGGAAAAACCATAGTAAGGTAAAAAGAGTACAACTACGTAAGCTCCCCCTCGAATGAACAGTCATAGATCCTTCTGATGACGCATCCCAATGTTATGGATGTGTTTTCTGAATACCGAGGTAGGGAGTGATTTTGTGAAGAGATCGGCTGCATTGTCGCATGATCGAACATATCTTACTTCAATCTCCTTATTCTTCTCGAGCTCTTGAGTGTATGAGAAGAACTTCGGAGGTATATGTTTGGTTCTATCGCTTTTGATATATCCTTCTTTCGTTTGAGCAACACATGCCGCGTTATCTTCATATAGAATAGTTGGCTCCGTATTTTCGTCAATCCCACTGCTTGAACAGATGTGTCGGCTTATTGATCTTAGCCATACACATTCTCTACTTGCTTCATGGAGTGCAATGATCTCAGCGTGATTTGAAGAAGTAGCAACAAGTGTCTGCTTCTGAGAACGCCAAGATATGGCGGTGCCTCCAATTGTAAAAACATATCCTGTCTGGGATCGAGCTTTGTGTGGATCTGACAAATAACCTGCATCTGCAAAACCAATCATTTGACCTTTTGAACTTTTAGGATAAAACAAGCCTAAATCAGTTGTTCCTTGAAGGTAACGAAAGACATGTTTAATTCCATTCCAATGTCTTCGCGTAGGAGACGAACTGAATCTCGCTAAAAGATTAATGGCAAAAGATATGTCAGGTCGAGTACAATTTGCAAGATACATAAGAGCTCCAATTGCACTTAAGTATGGAGTTTCAGGACCAAGTATTTCTTCATTTTCCTCAGATGGTCGAAACGGATCATTTTCAACATTAAGTGATCTAACGACCATCGGGGTGCTAAGAGGAGTTGCTTTATCCATGTTAAAGCGTTTCAATACTCGTTTGGTATATGTAGACTGGTGTACAAATATACCCTTTTGAGAATGCTCAATTTGTAATCCTAGACAATATTTTGTCTGCCCGAGATCTTTCATCTCAAATTCTCCTTTCAGATAGTTTGATGCCTTTTGGATTTCGTTTTGAGTTCCAATAATATTAAGATCATCAACGTACACCGCGATTATCACAAATCCGGATGTTGTTTTCTTTATGAAAACACAAGGACATATAGGATCATTTGTGTATCCTTCTTTTGTTAAGTGTTCGCTGAGACGATTATACCACATTCGTCCAGATTGTTTTAACCCATATAATGATCTTTGCAATTTTATTGCACATAACTCTTTAGGTTTGGAACTTAACGTTTCTGGCATTTTAAATCCATCTGGGATTCTCATATAGATATCAGTATCTAATGATCCATATAAATATGCCGTAACGACATCCATGAGACGCATTTCTAAATTTTCATTGGCCGCTAGGCTCATCAGGAATCTAAATGTGATTGCGTCCATAACAGGAGAATAAGTTTCCTCATAATCAATTCCTGGCCTTTGAGAGAAACCTTGGGCTACAAGACGAGCTTTGTATCTTGTAATCTCGTTTTTCTCATTTCTTTTTGGACAAACACCCATTTGTACCCAACAGGTTTTACATCTTTGGGTGTGAGCACAATAGGTCCGAATACATTTCGTTTGTTAAGCGAATCTAATTCGACTTGAATTGCATCTTTCCATTTTATCCAGTCATGTCTCTTTTGACATTCATATACAGACTTTGGTTCTGGATCTTCGTTTTCTTCATTTATTTCCTTTGCTAAAAGGTATGAGAAAACGTCATCAATATCATCCATCTCATTTCGTTTCCATATCTTTCCATTATGGATGTAATTGATAGAAATCTCATGATTTCCTTCAGATTCAAGATGCTTTATATTGTCGTTAGATTCACAATTTTCTTCGTCCAAAATATTTTCTGTTATTTTGGGAGTATCATGCTTTTCACATTCCTTACGTTTTCTAGGAAGTTTATCCTTTGAACCAATAGGTCTACCGCGCTTTAAACGTGTTCCTGATTCACGTGTATCAACTGCCGTTCCACCATTTTGTGGTATTTCAATACGAGCAGGAGTATTTGCAGCGGGTATATGTGATTTAGTTACCATTTTGGTATCAGCAAATGCATCAGGTAGCTGATTTGCTATATTTTGTAAATGCATGATACGTCGAACTTCTAGTTCTGACTGTTTCGTAGGAGGATCAAGGTGTAATAACGATGGTACACTCCATTTGATCTCTTTTCCTACTTGTTTATTGTCTCCCCCTAGAGTTGGGAATTCTTTCTCATTGAAATGACAATCGGCAAATCGTGCCGTAAACACATCACCAGTTTGTGGTTCTAGGTATCTTATTATTGATGGAGAATCATAGCCAATATATATTCCCAACCGTCTTTGCGGTCCCATCTTTGTACGTTGCGGTGGTGCTATTGGAATATAAACCGCACAACCAAAGATTTTTAGATGAGAGATATTTGGTTCTTTTCCAAATGCTAACTGTAATGGGGAATATCTATGGTATGCACTTGGTCTTATCCGAATTAGTGCTTCTGCATGCAAAATAGCATGTCCCCATACAGATGTTGGGAGTTTTGATCTCATGATCAATGGCCTTGCAATTAGTTGCAGCCGTTTAATTAATGATTCTGCCAAACCATTTTGTGTATGAACATGAGCAACAGAATGCTCTACTTCAATCCCTGATACCATACAATAATCATTAAAAGCTTGGGATGTGAATTCACCAGCGTTATCTAATCTAACTCTTTTAATTGGATAATCTGAGAACTGTGCTCTTAATTTGATTATCTGAGTTAGAAATCTCGCAAATGCCATATTTCGAGATGATAACAAACAAACATGTGACCATCTACTCGATGCATCGATTAATACCATAAAGTAGTAGAATGGTCCACACGGTGGATGTATTGGTCCACAAATATCACCTTGGATTCTTTCCAAAAACTTTGGTGATTCTTTGTCAATTTTGGTTGGTGATGGTCTTATGATTAATTTCCCAAGAGCACACGCATCACATGTCATTTTATTACTTTGGTATATATCTTGGGTTTTTATTGAATGACCATGTGAGCTTTCAATGATTTTTCGCATCATTGTAGTGCCTGGGTGACCAAGACGATCATGCCATAATGTAACATCTTCTGGATTTCTTTTGATCACAAGATGTGATTCTATAGCATCAATATAAGTGTGATGCAATCCAGAAGGAAGTTCTGGAAATTTTTCCAGTACAAGGCCTTTGCCTGATTTTTCAGAAGTTATATACAAATACTTCTTTCCATTCTCAGTTGCAGACTGAGTGTTATACCCTTGACGGTATATATCTTTGAAACTCAACAAATTTCTCTTAGAATTTGGAGAATATAAGGCATTATCTATGGAAAACTTTGTTCCATTAGGCAACATAAAGTTCGCCTTGCCAATTCCTTCGATCAGGTCTGTAGGACCTGATATTGTGTTTATAGTCATTTTTACTGACTTTAAAGTAGAGAAATATCTCTTATCCTTCAGTATAGTGTGCGTTGTGCCACTATCTGGTATGCAAACTTCTCTACCAATTTGTTTAGTTGTTGTTCCATTTGCTTTCTTATCCATTTCTGTAACACACAGTTAATATTAATAAAGAAAATAAACTTTCATAAGTAAACATATTATGCATCAATAACAAGTACACAATAATTATACATTAGATATTTTGAAATACAACATTATTTTGAAAGTGAAATACATAATATTTTATGGCATCACTAGGCATTATTAAGCTTGATCAGTACAAGCACTTCAATTATTTTGATGAGTGGCCTCGTCGAAATCTCCCATAAAGTCAGAGGATTCGAGGTATGTCGATGTTGTACCCACAAGGTGTTCATTGAGATTTACTTCCTTTGCCTTGCCTTTAATAGATTCTTGGTACAATTGGCATAGATGCCGAGGAGTTCGACATACTTGAGACCAGTGTCCCTTCGATCCACATCTGTAACAGACGTTCTCATTTTTATGAGTAGGGTTTTCTTGGGTTTCTTTCCCTTTTACCCGATCAGATCGATTCCATGTGTTGGATCCCCTTCCTCTTGGGTTGTTACTCCTTTCATGGTTGCGGTTAAATCGATAACCACGACCACGACCAAAACCACGATTGTGACCACGGCCACGACCACGCCCACGATAGGAATAATTTCCTTTTTCCGGATTTTTTATATCCGTTGCATTTACCTCAGGAAATGCTTTGGTTCCCGTGGGTCGGGCATTGTGGTTTTTAATGAGGAGTTCATTATTTCTCTCCGCTATTATAAGCGCCACAGCGAGTTCAGAGAACCTCGTATACCCACAATTTCTATATTGTTCTTGTAGAACATAATGATTTTTGTGGAACGTTTGGTAAGTTTTCTCGAGCATTTCTGCTTCCGAGACAGGCTTACCGCAATAATCTAATTGCGCCGCTATTCTCAATATAGCGGAATTGTACGTTTCCACTTTTTCAAAATCTTGAAATCGTAGATTTTTCCACTCATCGAGTGCATGGGGGAGAGTAATTTTCTTTTGGTTATCAAACCTCTCCTTCAGAGCTTTCCAAAGATCTAAGGGATCTTTGGTTCTCGCATAATCATGCGTAAGATTTTCATCTAGATGCCTTCTCAGAAATATCACGGCCTTAGCCTTTTCATGAGAGGTTGATATATTGCCGTCTTTTATTGTTCCGAGTATTTCCTCGGAATCTAGATGAAGCTCCATGTTTGTAACCCATGCCGTGTAGTTTGTCCCAGTTACTTCCAATGCCGGAAACTGAAGTTTCTCGATTTTTGCCATTTGTATTTCTAAAGCACATAAATAAAAATTATTAGAATATTATTAATATTAAAAGGAACCGTTTACATTAATCATGCAAGCAATTACAAGGAGAAGCGATGTAAAGAAAATTAAACCGATATTCATCTTAAATTCACTCGGAGTAAATTCTCCAACGAATAAACCATAAATAGAAACACAAATAAAAATGGCACATAAAAACAAAAGTGCGCGAATCATCTTTCTTGAAATGAAAAATCGGAGGAGAGCGATTTGAAATTTTTTTTGAGAGAAGATGAAATGTTTTGGATGATGAAATGGAGTGAAAATGAGTTGTATTTATAGATGAAAATTACTTTTCATGACCGTTGGAGAAAGGAGAAATTTTTGAAAATTTTTCTTTGTGACCGTTGGGGTTAAATCGAGTGCACCAAAAATTAGTCTGAAAATATCGTATTAAACGGTCAATCAAATCTATAAAATTTCATAAAAGTAAAAAATTATGACAATGAAATATTTATGTTATGACAATAAATCATGCGACGGCTCAGCCGATCAATGCAGAGTAATAAATAAATTATACGGCGGCTCGGCCGACCAATTAAATAATAAACAGAATATAAGGCGGCTCGGCCGACCAATAAATAATAAACATAATATAAGGCGGCTCGGCCGACCAATAAATAAATTAAATTACTAGTAAATAATATAGGCGGTATTCCGGCCATTATAACATGATATAAATAATAGTAGAGGCGGTATACCAACCATTATAACAGGGTATAAATGATACAAATAAATTTTACCGAATCGCAGAGTGATCGTGCTGATAACGTGTTATAAAAAGAATTGGAATTTTATTGTATCGCGGGAATTTGAATAAGAGCAAAATTTATACCCGTAGAATTTTAACACTAATAGAAAGATATTATTATAGAGAGAAGAGAAGATTGAGGGATGCTCTTCTAAACGATCGAAATCGATCGTTTATATAGAGAAGAAATTCACTGTGTAAATAGTGCAGCAGGCCCCACATCTTTATATTTTCAACAATTGCGGTGGCTGCTGCTTTTTTCTTTGACTTTCGTAGCATATTTGTATATGTAGTAATGTCAATGGCATTGGCATATCCACATAAAGCCCCCTCGATTGAGAATCATCTTCTACTCAGACAACCAAACACACATCTTCCGATTAACCAAACGACGAGCCATGCGGTCACCATCTCCCTCGTTTAAACCTTAAATATTCATCAACAATGTATTGAAAGCGCAGTTCTATATCTCTTTCTACCATAAATCCATCCCAAAACTCATTCGACTCATCATTTACATCACAAAATCATTTTTCCTAAATATGTTTACAAAATGTTGTTAGCCGGCTAGCAACATTAAGTATCGTAACTAATAAATTTGTAACCATCTATTTTTTGGTTTGTGAGATGCACCACAAAATTATTGTAGCTGTCTAATACAACTTACATTACAGTTTTTTAATTTAAAAACCGTGTAAATGAAATGATATCCATATATGTACTGGTTCTATCAACTGGCATAATTGGCATAAAAATAAAATAAAAACTGGTTAAAATTTGTATTATCTCGAAAATATATGTAAATGTCTATCTAACAAGAACAATATATATCAGCACAGTCATTTTCATTATGTCGCTTTTGACCACTTTCTTCTTCTTCAATCTCTTCACAATTCTCCAGCAATGGATGCTTCAAAGCAGTCTCATCTCTCTCCAATACTTCGGTCTTGATTTTATCTTCGGAGAACAAACCGGAAACTTTGGTCAAAAACGCTTCTTCTTTCCAGCTACAACTACCTCTACTCCTTTTGCTACTGCTTTTTCTTTGAGCTTCAATTTCTTCTTCTTACAAATCCTCAACTTCTTTGAGGTTCCCCCTTTTACTTCTCCTTTGTCAACACAAGATCCCTAATCGTCTCAACTTCTCTCTCCTTTGGAAGAGCTCGAACACTTTAATCACAATCACCATCAAAACGCAACATCCTCCACACTTATATCGCAAGACCGTTATTTCCGACAAAATCATCTTCTCTAAAACAAGACAGCTCAGACGGAATCATACCAGAGAGATAGTTTCCACCCAGAGAAAGACGTCTTAAGCGTTCTAACCAGCTTAAGTCAGAAGGGATCGACCGAAGCTTGTTTTCGCTAAGAAAAAAAGAGTTTAAGAATTTACACTCATCAATCTGTGTTGGGATCAAGCAAAAAGAGTTTATTACCAGACAGATCTAAAGTGACGAGGTAAGGAACTCACAAGCAGATTTGAGAAGGAATCTTACTGGAGAGATCGTTTCCTGAGAGATGTAGTGACTGTAAACTGCGTCAGAGCTTGAGGGACTCAAGATTCTGACCGGTGTGTTGCATAGATTGGAGCTGAAGATATATAATGCCATTCTCTTGCACGTTCCAGCAGAAAAAAACAGTGTGCTAGCTTGCAAAATCTATGAATATGATGAGTAGGGCTGGGCAAATAAACCGAACCCGAAAACCCGAACCGAATCCGATCCGATAAAAATGAATCCGAACCGATCCGAACCCGATGTAAATACCGAATGGATCTTGTTTTGTGGTATTTCGGGTTATGAGTATTATCCGAACCGAACCCGAATCTAAATGGATATCCGATAGAACCCGAAACATTCAAAACCTCTAAAAGATCTTGTACCAAACATGATCTCAATTCCTAATATATATCCAAAATACACTAAGAAATATTGAACATCTAAAATACTTATCTATTACACGAAGGTTGGTGGTTCTATTACATGAAGGTTGATGGTTGAAGATGGCCGTTGAATCTTGAAGTATTTAGATTTTGATTTTGTTTTTGTTAAACAATGTTTCTCATTTAATGAGAACTTGGTTTTCGTTTTATGCTTTTATTTATTGGGTTTTCTTTTTATCAGTAAATATGTTTACTTTTCGTTTGATTTTGAATGATCACGGTTGATGTTCCTTATTTTTGAATCGATTTTACTTAAGTTTTGGTTACAAAATAGGTACAGATCAGGTATTTTAAAACTGAAGAACCGGTTTTACTCATGTTTTGGTTATAAAATAAGTAAAAATCAGGTACTTTTAAACCGAAAAACCGATTGGGACCCGAACTCAAAAGTATATTGGGTTGTACCGGTTCTTTGAAGATTTACTAACCCCGACCCGAACCGGTCCCGAACCGAACTTTCAAATAATCCGAATGGGGCTGATTTTGATAAACCCGAAAAACCGAAACCCGATTGGATAAAACCGAAACCCGATTAGGACCCCGAATGCCCAGGCCTAATGATGAGTTAGATGGAAACAAAGTTTATTTGGAGAGATGAAAGAGAACGACGAAGTAGTTTATTTGGAGAGATAAAAGAGGAAAAAGTGAACCTATTTTGAAATCCAAAAAGTATAATAACAATTAGATGGTATTGTAATATCTTGGACAATCTTGTGTGTAGAGGATAAGATCGAGAAGATTTTGACTATACGCAACAGTAATCTACACGACAATGTGAGTTGGGGCAGCAGAGTCAAAAAAACATCACACTTGTTCAGGGAACATTTGAATTTGGTAGATAGCTAGATACGCCAGATTTTTTTTTTTTTTTTTTTTTTGATAATCCAAGTATCCGGACCTGTCACTTAGTCCGACTATCCCACCGCGTCTAACCGGAACTGGCGAGGAAGGTCCTGGAGGCCAAACGGAAACCATGTTAAATCCGCTGTGGCCGAGGCTCGAACTCGTGATGGCGTGCACCTCAGCCGAGGTTCCTTTACCACCAGACCACGAGGCCCGGTTTAGATACGCCAGATTTCTTTAGTACGAGTCCTAATTTTCCGTATTTTAATTACATTAGTTAATTTCATAATTATTATTTAAAGGAAAAAAGTAGAATATTTTTATACATAAATAATAATATTATGATTAAGTTTTAGTGAAAATTATATTAATAATGTTGTCAAATATAGTAATGTTTTGTCAAATAACTTCAAATATTGTAATGTTTTGTCAAATAATGTAAGAGATATTGTTTTGACAAAAAATATAAGAGATAATTTATAAAAAAAAACCTCATATAACTCATATAACCACCATTTTTATTTTGCTTGGTTGTCAACCAAACATTTTTATTTTTGCCTTTTGATTTAAAAACTAAATACACTTAATACATCCCAGTTTAATTACTTTTCTATACTGATTTAAAACTATATTGAGAATCTTTTACAGGGAAGTTGAGTAGCCCTTTTCGTCCAAAGGTAGGGTTTTCACACATGTACAATTTTCAACACACCCCCAAAAGTCTGCATCTTTGTTCTCATCTCTTAATCCCATTCCTCTAAATTAGGGTTTTTTACAGGATGGTGAAGAAAAGTTAAAACCTTGAAATTGACTTGGTAATTTTTCTGGGCTTCTCTTCGTGTTGGAGATTAGGTCTTCTGTTTGAACGGGTTCTGTGCTTTGTTAACTTTGCCGAGCTGAACATACCCTTGTTTTTTTTTCGTTAATTGGGCAAAGAGAGATGATTGCGGAGAAACCCGTATGGGTAAAACATGAAGGATTGCAGCAGATATTCTCCATTGATGTTCAACCAAACGGTGAACGCTTTGCCACAGGCGGTGGTGATCACAAGGTCTCTCTCCTTTTCTTCTTCGATTTTTATTGTTTTAGCCACTCAGAATCTAAGTTGATTTAGCCTTCTTTGTGTTTCCTCTGGATTCTTACATCTTTGCCCTGAAGCTGTTGAAATGTTGCTTAGTTATCGTTAAGAGTAATTTTGGTGATATTATATGAAAATAGGTCCGGATATGGAACATGAAGTCTGTGGACACGGATTTACAAAACTTAGATCCAAAAGAGAGGCTTCTCGCAACCCTTCGTGATCACTTTGGGTCTGTCAACTGTGTTAGGTGGGCTAAACACGGTAGGTACGTGGCATCTGGTTCTGACGATCATGTGATTCAAGTCCATGAGAGGAAGCCTGGTTCAGGCACTACTGAGTTTGGTAGTGGAGAAGCCCCAGATGTTGAGAACTGGAAAGCTGTTATGACTCTTAGGGGACACACTGCCGATGTGGTAAAACCCATTCTCTTTTACTTATCCGATTATTTTTTTAACTTTTAATAACTCGGGTACTATGCTTAAAGTAGGTGGATATCAATTGGTCTCCAGATGATTCAATGCTCGCTAGTGCGAGCTTGGACAACACCGTCCATATATGGAACATGCGCACTGGCATTTGCACTACTGTTCTCAGGGGTCACTTGAGCTTGGTCAAAGGTGTTACCTGGGATCCTATCGGCTCCTTTATCGCTAGCCAATCTGATGACAAAACTGTCATTATATGGCGAACAAGCGATTGGAGCATGGCTCACAGAACTGTTGGTCACTGGGAAAAATCGGTTTGCAACTCTCTTTTTTTTTTTTTTTTTTTTTTTGTTTAAGCAATTATAATTAGGTGTTCATACAAAAGATTTGATTATGGATTCAAACTTCTTCTTTTTTTTTATCATTCTTTGTAGCTCGGAACCACATTTTTCAGGCGACTTGGGTGGTCTCCTTGTGGCCACTTCATTACAACCACTCACGGGTATCAGAAGCCGAGGCATTCTGCTCCTGTTTTAGAAAGAGGGGAATGGTCTGAATCATTTGACTTCTTAGGTCACAATGCTCCAATCATTGTTGTGAAGTTCAATCATTCAATGTTCAAGAGAAGCACTTTTAGTGCCCAAGAAATGAAACGAGCTGGGTGGAGCAATGGGAGTTCCAAATCAGGGGGGAAAGATTTGCAGCCATACAACGTTATTGCAATAGGGAGTCAAGACCGCACTATTACCGTATGGACAACTGCAAGTCCTCGCCCTCTTTTTGTCGCCAAGCATTTCTTTGGCCAAAGTGTTGTTGATCTATCTTGGTAAACTTTCCCCTTCATATATGGTATCTTAACTGCTTTTCTAGGGTCATAATTAATTATTTTTTTTCTTTTGGGAAATTACAGGAGTCCAGACGGATATTCACTTTTTGCATGTTCCTTGGACGGAACAGTGGCAATGATTCACTTTGAACCAAAAGAACTTGGTGTCAGGCTGACCGATGCTGAACTTGACGAATTGAAGAAAAATCGATATGGGGATGTAAGAGGCCGGCAAGCAAACTTAGTCGAGAGTCCAGCTCAGTTATTACTCGAAACAGTCTCTACAAAGCTAGCCGGTGGTAAGAGGGCGGCTTCAGATGTTCAAGCAAACCAGGTGACAACGAAACCGTCTGCAAACGCGGAGAGTACGGCAAAGAAGAGGAAATCTCAGGTCGATGATCAGAATAAGACAGACGAGGCTAGTGGTGACACATTGAGTAAAGCGTCAACTCCAAGTCGGGTATCTAATCCTGTGAATCAAAAAGTGTATAGAAGGCCTGATGGAAGAAAGAGGATCATCCCTGAAGCCGTTGGAGTTCCCCAGCAGGATAATAATATCGCCATTAACGAGCATTCCAATAATTTTCCGCCAGCTCCCTCTGCTGCTCCTAGCAAGATAAATAGTAGAGATTTTCCTGTGGAGCCTAGCATCAAGGAAATAGCGATCAGGAACCCTGATCTTAACAACGAGCGTCCAAGGATTACAGCTCGTGCTACCATTTCTGAAAGCCTTGTTATTGAGAAGGTTCCTGGAGCCTCTGCTAGAGATGGAGTTTTAAATGTTGAGCAATCTGTAGGTATAAAGGGATCTTCTAGCAGGGATCTGTTGATAAGGGTATTTGATTGGAAACAAGGGGAAGCCACGGCCCCTGTTTGCTTAGAGGCTTGTCCAAAGGAGCACGCTTTGGACACTGTTGGTGTAGTGAGTACATCTACCATCAAGGAAACGGAGCTTGTTTGCAAAATCTCAGGTGAAACTCTTTGGTCTGATCGGATTATGGGGAGAGTCACAGTTTTGGCTGGTAATCCAAACTTTTGGGCGGTTGGGTGCGAAGATGGAACCCTCCAGGTAAATAATAATACCTTTTTTTTCCTGCATTGTTTTATCATGATCCTCTCATCGATCAAACTAGAGCATGACATCACGATTCTTCTGCATTTGGTGCCAATCCTATTAAAACCCTTCCTTTATTAGTTAAGTTTTAAAGGATTCAGCTAGTGTCGGGTTTGTTACTCTGAATACCTCTTCTACACCGATTGATATCCATATGAGTCACTAAACTTTACACTGATAGTAATATTTTCGTTAGGACCTGACTCTCTGAGAAAGTGTCTTGTTCTTTGAAAAGGAATTGCATGTTGTTTTGGGGATAGTGTTTGATAACGTATTTGCTTCTTATATGTCTGAAGGTTTACACAAAATGTGGAAGGCGTGTCATGCCTACAATGATGATGGGATCTGCTGCAACATTCATAGATTGTGACGATAGCTGGAAACTGCTGCTTGTCACGAGAAAAGGATCGTTATATGTGTGGGATCTATTTAATAGGAAATGCATCCTCCATGACTCCTTATCATCTTTGGTGTCTTCCGATACCGATTTATCTTCTGCAGTAGAAGGTATGCTCCAGTACTCGAATACAGTGATGGCTTCTTTATAGAAACATGTCTCTCGAGACACTTGGTTTTTGCATGAGTTGTTTTGTCTTATATTAGTCTGAATATTTGGTTGGGCTCTCGTGCTTACCTAGTGAAGCGCCTGTGAAAAGAATATGACCATGGGTGATGCGACAAGCTCTGCTGATACACTGTTACGGTTTTTACAGGTTCGATAAAAGTCATTTCTGTGAAACTATCCAAATCTGGTTCTCCACTTGTAGTTCTAGCCACACGCCATGCATTCCTCTTCGATACGAGTCTAATGTGCTGGCTGAGAGTGGCTGACGACTGCTTCCCGGCCTCAAATTTCAGTAGCTCCTGGAATTTAGGCTCAGCTCCATGCGGAGAGCTTGCTGGCTTACAGGTTGATGTGAGAAAGTACATGGCTAGAAAGCCAGGATGGAACAGGTTGATCTTGTCTTCCTTTCCTTAGATGTCGGTCCCGAGACGGATCACATAATTTCCGAGTCTTATTTCATGCTTGCAGGATAGCTGATGATGGAGTGCAAACACGTGCACATTTGGAATCTCAATTTGCATCCTCTCTTGCGTTGGAGTCTCCTAACGAGTACCGCCAGTGCCTCCTCGCCTATGTTAGGTTTCTAGCAAGGTCTGGTGCCCTTTTCTCAATTAAACTCTTTTCCGTTTTGAGCTTGTATACAGTTTAGTGTATATAAGGGTGACATCTCTGTGAGAGCATCCAAGCTAGAGAGAGCGTTGAAGGGTTGATCGGGGTTTATCCACTCTATAATGATGGAATGTTTTGGGTTTGTGATTCTCTCATTCCAATTAATTAAGATATGTTTGTCTTTTTTTTTGTCTGCAGAGAGGCAGACGAGTCAAGACTAAGAGAAGTTTGCGAGAGCTTTCTTGGACCTCCTACTGGTATGGCTGAAGCAGCAACCTCAGACACAAACTTGTGTTGGGATCCATATGTTCTGGTAAGTAATTTACCTTCACTTGGTCAAAGATTTAACCTTTTTTCCAAATCACTTAAAAACTCTAATCCTTTTTTTTATTTCCAGGGGGTGAAGAAACATAAACTATTGAGAAACGATATTCTTCCTGCGATGGCGTCAAACAGAAAGGTGCAGCGTCTACTCAGCGAGTTCATGGATCTTTTATCTGAATACGAAAACACAGAACTAGCAGAGGCTGCAACTAAGGAGTCGGCACCAACCATAGACTGTAGTGGAGTCCCATCTTCACTGGATCAAATGGATTCTGATCCTCCAGCAGTGACAGCTACAACTCCTTTGACAATAGACAATGACAAACAGGTTTCTCTGGAGACGGGTATTATGTGTGAGAAATCGGGTTCTGAAGCCCAGGAAAGGCCCGACCAGAGTTTAAGAGACCCGGGTGCTTGAACTTCTCATTGTTTCTTGTATATCAACTAGCTGTTGTTAAAATTTGATGTTGAGATGTAACAGAGGGATATTGAATCTCTCATGATAGCTATAGAGTGACTCGGTCTAGTGCTTTATTTACATTTTTTTTTTTCCATTTCAAAAGTGAAATATTTGGTACATGGGCGTATATAACAGAAAATTCCTAGAAACAAGAGCCCAAAAAAAGATAACTAGAACCCCCAATCCAGACAAACCTAGAACTTAAAAACTGCAACATAAACACTCCCACGAAAACGCAGCAATCTAAAACCATCTTCACGAAAGCATAGGACAATCCAAGGGAAAACGGTTTATCCATGCTATCCATGCCCGCACAATTAAGCCTAGGAAAACGGTTTATTCATGTCCGCGCTATGAAGCCAGGGAAAATACATACCCAAACAATATTAATGTGTTAAAACATTCCTAAACTAAATAAGAATTTGAATTGCATACCTAAACTAATAATAAATAGCTAAAACATGCATATAGCCGGTTATATGATGATTTGGACTATTTTTTAATATTTTTTTTGTAGTTTAGTCCCTATAATTCTATTTTTTGTTAATATACTTTAAATAACTTAAATAATCAAATTTATCGTATTTATAATTTTAATTTGAAAAGTACAATTTTTTTTCCAGATTTTAATTAAATTTAAATAATAAATTTAATTATTTATCAGAAATTTAGATAGTTATCATATACAATATATTAATTAATTTAGTTATCAAAGTATGTTATCTACCTTATTAAAACATGAAAATTAATTATAAATAATCTTACTCGTATGTAATATTTACTTGAAATACCACTCAATTTATATTTAAATAAAATTTTCTTTACAAATATAGTCATTCAAATTTTAATCCACATAACTAAAAATACTCTTAAGAAATTTGATTTTACAGTTGAGATCTTTAATAATATTACCCTTACTTAATAAAAAGAAAAGAATGGCTATTTAACCAAAAATAGTTTCGAACGCAGCATCTCAAGAAAACATATATCGCAAAAAACCACTAGACCATATTACATTTTTTTATTTTGCTACAAAACTAGTATGTAATATTAATAATACACAAAAAGTTTACAAAACTATTTCCCGATTAATTCTCGTATAATTACCAAATAATTGATTCGGCGCTAGGTTAGGTCAAGCACACACATTATGCCTAGCGTAATTAATATTGGTTTTGATAACTACAAACAAAAATTACATATTTTTAATTTTATTTATATTATATATATCACGCAAGCACATAATAAGATTTGCAACTAAAATAACCTAAGAAAATATATAAAAATATTTTATAAACTTTAAGAACTAGTGAGATTTGGCACGTTAATATTGTTTGGGTATGTATTTTCCCTGGCTTCATAGTACGGGTATGAATAAGCCGTTTTCCCGACAATCCAATGCAACAAACCTCTTAAGATAGTAGATAGCAATGATAGCATAGGAAAATCCAATGCAACAAACTCTTAAGATAGTAGATATCAATGATCTGAATATATCAATTGTGGCTCCAGCTAGCCAATATCATCCACTTGTAGAACCCAAAACACCACGTTTTCTCAACCTAGATCTATCGCTTCCTTCTATGGCATGCCGAACGATACCATCCTCCATTCGTAACGAAGAACCCAGACTCCACAATCCGATTCACTTCACAATCTACACAACTTTCGGATACGGCTTGAACGCACTATCTGGCGCCCACTTTACACCTAAATAGAAGTCCACCATAAACTTCCACACAACCAAGCCTCGACAATCGAATCCTATTAAAAATACAATCATTAACAACCAAACCGACCAGAGATCACTACAACCATCACAACTACAACCACCGCACAGGAAAAGAAATCTGCAAATGAAACTGTCAAACACCAAGCAAAGAAATTGAGCAACAGAGTGACTAACATACCGCTAAACTCTAAAATCTGATAACATAGCACAAGCAGGAGGATCCAAAAGGTACACCAAGGCCAAGGAAAGCCGTCTACACTACACCAGTGAATGGAGAAAATATCCATCACCACAAACTGGACTAGACAAGCCCGACTGAAAAGATCGACCCTTGACGACAGTAACTGGACAGTCCAACTAATCCAAGCTTCAAGAAGTGTGGAGATTGATCACCGGACTAGACCTGAGGTTTGTGGGAACCGAAATTCACACCGTTGATTTCCGTCAAATTAGGAAAGCCAAGCAAACATAACTTTCCCATAGGTCCCGGATTTCTGCTAAGTCAAAGCTCAAGTGATCAGACAATAATAAACAGACAAAATAGTAAATTGACAAAAGCGAAAAGAGAGCAAAAGATGTCATATTCCGAATTTGCGTAAGCGCAAGTACAAGAGGTAAGAGCCTTGGCTACAAGAGCTGTCGGCGAGTTCCCTAATTCTAGCAACCAAAGACTTGTGAAAACCTAGTTGAGTCGCAGCTCGATAAAAACGGAAAGTTGCCTATTGCTCTAAGTGCTAAATTTTCTCTGGATGTAAAAAGTTCTCTTTGCGCCTCTCACCTTAGCATCCCTTATATACTCCTCTTAGGTCAGTATAGGCTTTCCCTTTTTGCCCCCGGGTCGAGTTTATCACTTTGCGGAAATATTATGTTTTTCCCTATCTCCAAACTCGATAAATGAAATTTGACATTTATCTCTTTCTGCAAATAAAAAATAGACCGTCATAATAACCTTAGGTTTATTCTCGTCTAAATCGTAAGTGGGCTTCTAGTCGCATTTTTTGTCTTTCCGGGCCGTTTTCTGACTTAAATGTTTATACGTTTTCTTTGAGAAATCACCTTTAATACGTCGTCGGTTTTATGAATAGCCGAAGTTAATCGTATAATTGAGACAACTAAGGTGTTAAGTAAATCGTTTCCGTTTTATACGATCAATTTGAACTTATACGAGAAAAACAAGTGTAGGCGGTTTTTATGGTAAAGTTCCAACGGTAACTCCAATCGACACGAAACAAGAGACAATATGACCGAACCTCGAAGGAGAAAGCTACAAAGATGAGACGAGAGTGTGAGGTGTTGGCAAGGTGCATTCGTGCCCGCTCGCCATATGGCGCGAGTACAAAGACGTCCCGGCTCGCCATATGGCGAGGGGGACTGGACGGTCCAGCTTGCCATATGGCGAGTGGGACGGTGATGTCCCAGCTCGCTATACGTCGAGCTGGACGAGGTCAATATCGAGTTTTAGCTATCTTCAGGGGATTGGCATAGTCGGGGAATGATGGTTATCCTTCTTCCCGTTTCATTGCTCGTCTCCCGGAAGTCGCCTTTCGATAACTTCTTGTGTACCTCTTTTTCAGATTTATACAAAGCTTTAAACATTGGTTTTCAAATTATTTTTTTTTGGAAGAAATATTTCTCAGGAACTTTCCGGCGCTGATTACGTCGGGACCGATTTTGACCCCAACAGTTAGCCCCCCAGCTCGTTAGAATCGTGAGCCATCGGCGTGAGATTCTATCGAGCGGTTAGGCAAGTTTAGGCAAATCAAGCGGAGTTGGCCGAAAGTCCGAGGGTGAATAGTAAATTCTCTTTTTTATAAGAAGGTGGAGTAAATTTTTCAAGTTCTTCACTTGCTTCCTTCCGCAAAAAAATTGTTCAAGGTAGAAACTCCTTTCTTCCTCCCTTCTTCTCCTTGTTACTATTTTTTTTAGAATGCCTCCAAAAAAGAAAGTTTCCAAAAATACTAAGCTTCCTCGTCCGAACTCTGAGAGTGTTTACGATGAGGCTATCCCAAAGACGGAGTCCATGGCTCACCCTGTCGACCCCGACGAAGCTGACGCGTACTGGGTCGCCAGAGGTAATCGGATAGTTCCTCCGGCCGAGTCATGGTATCCTCCTAGGCCTCCTCTTAGGCGGGACTTTGACCTGTCAAGTAAAAGTTCATACACATTCCTCAGCACTGTATGAGAATTCTGTAAAGTTCCAGGGGAAGTGGAGTTTCGGATTTCGAAGTATGGGGAATGCGCCGACAATCCTCCGGAAGGCTACTTTACGTGCTACGAGGCGTATCTTTTTCGCTGTCGTTTGTGGTTCCCTATCCCGGTGATCATCTTCCAAAATCTGAACCGCTTTGAGTTGTCGATAAGTCAAGTGGCTCTCGCCGGTTTGCAACACCTCATCGGCATTTTGGTCTTAAGCTACGAACGAGGGATGAAACTCGACATTGATCGTTTCGAGGCTCTCTTAAGGCCGAAGTTGCTTCCGGGATCCCTTATGTATTGCTTGATCCCTCGTCAATATATGTCGATTAACAAGAGAATGATTTCCGATGGGCACGAATGGAAAGGATGCTTTTTCTTTGTCTGAATAGACGCCGCGTCCGTCGAAGAAAGTTGCATTCCCGTATTTCGTAGTGCATGGAATCAGCATGGTATTTTGGCCAGATACCTGTCAGCTTTGTTTCGACAGTGTCTGATTTTGTGTTTGTGTTCTTTTTTGTAGTTCTTAACCCTCTTCCACTGTTTCCCGAAGATTTGGTCGTTTTGAGGGATCTTCTTCGTGGTGGCTCTTTCCATGGGACTTACTTTACTACGTAGCGGATTCGTAGGGCATTAGCGTGTCATCGATCCCAAGCTCATCCTCAGGGGTTTGTTGAGGACGAAACTGACTCGGATATGGATGACTTTGCTTCTTGCGATGTTCCCAAGACGAGAGAGAGGGATAGGGAGCCGAAGGACAAAGAGACTGCACTTGACAACATTGACTTTCCCGAGGATGAGCTTCTGTTACCCGGATGGAATCCAAACTTTGTTCCCGGCGATGGGAGCGGTACCAGAGATGTTCCCCTCCTGGAATGCTACTTCGACGATTTCTTCGCCTCGCTCTCCCCGAACTTCGATCCACCTCCAGCCTTGGATGAGCTATCAAGGTCGTAAATGTTTAAGGAGGGTTCTCGACTGATCAACATGGTTGGTTTTCCGTCCTTTGCGAGTTGCCTACATACCTCTTTGCCTACATACCTCTTTTGAGGATCCAGCCATCTCATAGTTCAGTTTGTTGCCGCAAGTGACTTACTCGCTGGATGCGGCTGCGTTGATCGCTTTAGTCGTGCTGGCTGTTGCACGGCCGTTTCCGGATTGGTTTTCTCTGGAGTAGTGAGAGTGATATCACTCAAATTACCTTATAAGTGATTTGTACTCTCTCAAATAAGAGGTCGAGTTGCAGTACTTAGGGATCGAATTCACAAGGAGCTAAGGCATACAATAGATCTACTAGTTATGTGGTTAAACTAGGCGAACATGTTTAAATGTAAATAGCAGGGTTATGAACAAGTAATTGTTCGATTGATTGATTTGGGTTTTAAGACGGATATGGAAAGCGTTAGACTTAAGGTTTCTATTCAAACAATCAAGATTATAGAGATATAGATACTAAGCATATATTGTATATTCTAGAACTTAAACAATAAAAATAGTCAATAAACTTCCATATTTTTAGACTATCTATCGCCGGATTTAGGACCTCAGATGTCGCTTGATGGTCTTGAGAAAGTGTTGATCAGTACCAAGAACTGGTTATCAGTCAATACACTTTTCGGCCCGTCGATCGATGTAACTAATGAGTTGTTGATCGATGAACCTTCCAGGGAGCGTTACGCACGGGTTTGACGTGTTCACTAGGTTTAACTAAATCAGCTTCCGCTTGTTTCTAGCAATCCTTGTACAATCTAAACTAAGTCAGACAGAGAACCAAGCTTCCGCTTGCGCCGTAATATCTATAGGCAAGATCCTAGTTAGCTACTCTAGAATACATGCATTAAGAACAGTTTAATTGATGGATATCCTAATACTTAACAATTCTATATTTTGGGTTACTCCCTCATGAATATCTGAATTCTAAATCTAATAAGGAGAACTACTTAGACATAGCTAAGCAATTCATCACAAAAAGTAAGAAAACTACATAAATAAAATAGAATACAAAACTGGAGTTCCAATCACAAATCTCTGAAGAAGTTCTTGTATGAATGTAAGAAAACGTGTGTTGCCTAGAACAATGGCAGAGCACATAAATATTAGGTTAAAACTCGTCAAGGGTATATCTTGTAATTCTTGTGGGACTTGGTCTTAAAGTCGGCTGGAACCAATCTGGCCTTTGCGCGCTTCGCCTTCGATCGACAACACAGAGTGTGTATCGATCGATTATCCTCGATCATCGATCGCTAGGCTGGTCGATTGTCAGCTACGAGTCTTTATCATTTTATATCCAAAATGCACCAAAATCACAACTATCATCAAAATCATTCCAAAACCTGAAAACATACTAAAAAAAACTCCAAAACAACTATAATGTATTTAAAAACACCTATATACCATGGCTAAAAGTGGGTAAAATCCATGATATATCATAGAGCGTTAGGCTCGGCGACTTGGTTGTTGTCCACATCCGTTGCTCGTGTGGATGATTCGGGATCATCCTTTATCAGAGAGTTTTCAGGCATGGCCTGAGTTATCTTCGTGCATTTTGGTTTTACCATAGAAGTTGTGGTGATTTGCCGCAACTTGTGTTTGGCCAGGAAGCAGAGTCGCGACTGTTTTTGACATCTCTAGATTGCGGCAATTGGGCTAGGAGTTGGGAACTTGATGCCTAGATGGTAAGTCGACGGGACTATTTTCATGGCGTTTATCCAAGGCGTTCTCATGATCAAGTTGTAGATGGCCGGATTGTCGACCACTGCGAAGTTTACGATCTTTGTGACTTCTTTCGCCATGACGGGGAGCTTGATGGATCCGAGAGTCATTGATGTTTTGCCATAAAGTCTGGTCAAGGGTTTTGGCATTGGTATGACTTCTTTGAGCTCGATGTTCATCCTCTGGAGGGTGTCGCGGAAGATGAAATTTACCGTGCTTCCTGTGTCGACTAAGATTCTACCAACTTTGAGATACCTGATAACGAGATCGACGACGAGCGGATCGGAGTAAGGTTAATCGATCCTGACAGTCTCTTCCTCCTCGAAAACGTTCGTATCATTTGGGATGTTATCGGACGGAGGTGGCACTGACAAGTTTGAACATGTCTCGGCTTTTCGTTGGTAAGCTTTGATGGACGAGACTGAATCGCGATAGAACTGCGACTCCACGATGACCATGTTCTCTCTGCGACGGATGCTCTCGTTCCCTCTCTCGTCTTGCCTCCTTCCGCTTTTATCTCCTGGCTGGTTTTCACTAAAATCATTTTCTGGAGTTGGATCCTTATCAATACCCAGCTTGCGGTCAGAATCCAAGAGGAGGTCCTTCATGCTAGTTGTTGGAGCCAATTTCAGACAATTAGCTAACGGGCCTAAATTGTTTGGCCCGCATGACCACAAAGAACCCCAACTTCGAAGAATCGGGAAGAGATCGATTCGAAGAACCTGAGATCGCGGAACGGTTGCGAAGATATTAGACTCGACTCGCTACAAAAGGAGATCGAGGCACTCAGAGAAGGACACGTTGAAAACCCTAGAGGGAGCTACACCCACACATCGATCTTGTTTTCCCTTAGCTTTAGATTTTTTCTCTTATCGATCTCGTTTGTAACGTCGATCCCATTTCAGTTATTGTATTCACCTTTTGTTCATCACTAAAATCCATCTTTTCCTACTGGAAACTGATTACATCGTTGTGTTCTAAAGATATGGTTGCCTACATCATTTTATCTTCCCTAGATTAAACTCTCGATTACTATCAAATACATAGTGTAGATTTTAGGATCTACATTTCGGTGCCGACTATGGGGAAGATAAACGAAAAACATCTTTGCTAAGAAACCGATCTAAGTTTCCTAAGCGCTACTATGGATCCCAATCAAACCATCAGAACCACGCCGTCAGGGTTGACCAACTCGAGAGCCGAAACTGTACCCTCCGGACCAGCGGGTACCGACGGGACGACTGGAACAGCCCAGACGCAAATCCCTCCAATCGGAACCTCGAACCAGGACCGATCCTCACCACTAGATCACACCTCGGTTCCAGATCAAACCTCGATCCCCGACCGAACCAAAGCTCGAGTCTGGAACAGCCCAGACGCAACGAATCCCTCCAATGAGCTAGGCTGATATCTCTGACCCCTCTAGCACAGACTCGGCAAGAAGTGACCGTCTCATCATTAATCGACAAAACTCACAGCCAAAAAGCTACTTATCGGACCATCGAAAACCGACTGGATCAAGCTGAACGGGAACTCGCGGAGCACCGACCTAACGCCCAAGAAAGAAACCAACCACCATTTGATCCATTAAGGGAAACGCTTAATCCGTAAATCACCGGAGCCTTCAGCACTCCAGAGATCCTGAGCGCTCGATCCGGGCGCTACATGGGAGAAAACTCACAACAACCTCCGCAGCAGGGCATGCCCCAGCGAAGCTTAAGTTACAGCGGGTTGGACAAAATATAAATCGGGCTACATGGTCAAAGAAATACTCTAATCCAGTCGCAGAACATATATACGGAAAGACCTGGGGAGCCTAGAACTCGAATTCCACAGCTGGGAAACCTGACCTCCGAGAATCGAACTCTGTCTGCTATGAGAACCGTTCGACAAACGGGGTTCAATGACCCAATAGGGCAAGCTCGAGGTTACGATCCCCGCAGACCCATCGACACAGATCCTCAAAGAGAAGACCTGAGGATCCCAGGCGAAACCGAAACGTTGCAGAATTATATCAAAAGAAACGATGCCGAGCTCAAAAGAAGACACGACATCGTGCATATGGCAATGAGCTCTGCCCCAGACATAGATATGGTCATCGAGGAGACAAGGAGGACTCCATTCACGAACCGAATCGCTAGCGTAAGGCTACACCATGTGGGAAAACTGAAATTCCCCAAGTATGCTGGGAACACAGACCCAAAGGCTCACGTACGAGCCTTCCGACTAGCGATATCAAGAGCACACTTCAACGACGATGAAAAAGAGGCTGGCTATTGCCGCTTCTTTGCCGAAAATCTCACAGGAGCCGCTCTCGAATGGTTCGCGGGCCTATAAAAAAACTCAATCGACAACTTCACCCAGTTGGTGTCTACAGTCCTCAAACAATACTCGGTCTTCATAGAAACAAGGGTCACCGAGGCAGACCTCTGGAATCTCAAGCAAGCACCTTTCGAGCCGTTAAGACCATACATAAACAAGTTCAGACAAATCAAGGCCAAAATATCGCATCCAAACGAGGTCGTGGCCCTGGCAACATTAAAGAACGGCGTCTGGTTCTCATCCAAATTCAGGGAGGAAATGGCAGTGCGAGCACCAATCTCGTTGGACGACGCCCTACACCGAGCCTCCTACTTCACAACCCACAAAGAGGAGGTCACAGCCTTAATGGAACAATACAGCACGAACAAGAATAACGCCGCCAAAAAGAATAATTCTCCTAAAGAACCAGCAACTAAAGGGCAACACTCCTATGTGATAAACAATTCGCCGCAAAACAAATCGTCAACGTACGATCTCAACAAATACTGTGCCTTCCATGACCGTAAAGGTCATTCAACCGAGGAATGTCGAGCGGCACTTTGCAGTCAAAACGAAAATAAAAGACCAGCGAAGATACCGGAGACGAAGAGGAAGAACCAGCAACTCCGAAAGCCAATAAAAAAACTAAAGGCTCTTCGAATAAAAGGAGCAGGGAAACCGAGCCAGAGTCACCTAGCTCTCCACCCCCAGCCCCAAAGAAAATAATCGACATGATTTCATGGGGGCCAAAAAGCCATACCCCTAACAAAATAAAGGGACAAACCGAAGGAAACGTATGCATCGATATTACGGTAGCAATCCGCACATTGGAGAACCTCAATGAAGCTACTCCTCCTCCTAGTGTTACTCAATACAACCCAAACGCGAAGTCTCCCTTCAAGAAATCCCCAACTTCAAGCGAAAGAACAAGATGGCCAAAATCCGCAAACTGCTAGAAAGACTGATTTCCCCACAAATTCAGAAGAAAGACAGCGTACGAACCCTTAATCACAACCTGTCTGGGGGACAAAGACACTACCGACCAGCAGAACCAAAAAATGGATTTTTCCGACGTACGACAAAGGCAAAAAACGAATCGAATTTATCTACGGAGGCTCTAAATTTTGCAACTCGGTTAACTCAATCAAAGCATACCAACGACGAGCCTAAAACAGCGCAGGAATCAAGGAGCCCCTATCAGGTCCCGACCACGAAATAACCTTCGACGAAAATGAGACAGCAGATCTCGACAAACCGCACGACAATGCTCTCGTAATACGACTTGATGTCGGCGGTTGCGAACTATCTCAGGTCATGATCGATACAGGAAGCTCGGCTGACGTCCTCTTCTATGAGGCGTTAAAGAGAATGAGATTCCCCAAGGCCCTCAAACAGGAACGGACTCCGCTAATCGGATTTGCAGGAGAAACTACTTACTCCCTCGGGTCAATTGAACTCGCAGTAACCACCGGAGAAATCAGGTAAATCGTCGAATTCATCGTGATAGACCGTCCAGCCCCTTCAACGTAATCCTCGGAAGACCCTGGCTGTATAGCATGAAGGCAGTTCCCTCAACCTATCACCAATGCCTGAAGTTCCCAACTCCAAAAGGGATCGAAACTATTGGAGGAAGTCAAAAGAGCTCCAGAACATGCTACCTTGCGAGCTTCAAGGATATCGAGCAGCACGCCTAAAATCAAACATGCAAAATCCCCGAACAGACGTACACACATACACAAACTACCGAACAAACGACCCTACCCCTAGGGAAAACAATCGAACTACGTTATGACTTGATCCATCGCCGAGGGTACGTAGGTAATTCACGACACGAGTTCAGTCACCCACCAACTGCAAAGCTCAAAAAGACGCACGAATGAAGCATGCTAGTACGACAACATCGACCTCGAATAGAAAGTCAAACTACCATCTCTATCCCACATTTGTAATACAACGACATTTGACATTTAAAAGAAATTTAGTTTTTTCTATGCTTCGCAATTCAAGCTCATTCGATATCTTATATCCATCCAACGCAATTCCTCGAATACTTATAATGGTTAGCTGCAGACCAAGACCTTGATCAAGTCTTCGGAAAAAGCCATCCCCGCCAACCAACGTGGCCAAAACTCGCAAACAAAATCTTTTGTTGCACCAGACACACGTTGATAAAAGTATCTACGACAAATTGACCCACGGCCCCAAAAGATTGGCTCACGTAAGAATAAAAACAACAACTCAAGGACTCGCAGCCCTATTCTTTATTTAAAAGAATAACGTGACAAAAAAAAAAACAACAAAAGAAATCAAAATTCCTGAAACTACTCCTCAACATCAAACTCGCCATCCTCAAACCGATTGCTCACAATCTTCATCTCTTCACCCGGCTCGTTCACCTCAGAAGGAACTTTCGCGAAGAACTCCTCCGGCAGATCCTCAGAAATTTGAGGGAGATCCAACTTCCCAACAGAAAAATCCGACACCGCCATCACATCGAGTTCGGACCCGAGCTCGACCTCCTTCGCTCGAAGACGCAGCAACTCATCCAAAGCCAACAGGTTATTGTTCATAATCTCCTTCATGAGATCTATATTAGCCATAACCTCCTTGAGACGAGCTTCACAATCAGATGCAGCCTTCTTCTTCTCCCACTTCTCCTTCAGAGATATCAGCACATCCAAATAGCTGTCGGCCAAAGCTTTCTTAGCATCGTAAGTTGCGTGACGCAGATCATCGGCAAATTTATTAGCAGAAGACTCAACCTTCGCCTCCAAAAAAGAAACCTACTCAAGGGCGGACTTCCTCTCGTTACTAACAACTCGAAAACGAGCTTCGAGCGAAGCAGCCTGATTCCCTAGCTTTTCGGCAGCAGCCAGCTAAGCAACGTTAGCGCGCTCTCGATCCTGGGCCATCTTCAAGCCGAGCTTCAACTCGCGAACGACCTTCTTGATCTCATAAAGTTCATCGGAGCGCGGAACATCCTGCAAACGCCTCTCTAGAGTCACCGTGAACTCGTTGTTAGCCTCCATAGGCTGGAGCACCACATGTCAGCACGAATACAAACAAGTTGAGGACTCGAAGTTACGAATATTAAAAACTGACCTTAGCGTGCGCAACAGCCATCTTAAGTAGGCATCGTGCTCTGGCATGTTTCGAAAGAGAAGGGAGCGGGCACCCGGCTGGCTTAATATGCCTGACCAGATGAGCGACGCTATCCAGATCTTCCGTAATCGGGCAATCCTTGGAATGAGAGAATCGCCAATGAAACAGTTTCGCGACGGCGCCATCACCCGAGACACCAGGACGAAAACCAAAAAGATATAAAAAAAGATATCGAAAACGAAACAGAAAAGATCGTCTATATCGGATAGAAGAGATATAAAAAACACCTAGGAACTAGCTTCTTCATCGACTACTCTAACCCCTCGTTCTTGATCTCGTTCAGTAAATCGAGATTGGACAACCTTCTGAAGCTGAATCTCGGCAGACACCTCCTTCTTTTTGTCAGCCACCTCTTCTCCAGGGAAGCAAGAACCTCTCGGAAGCCGTTAGCAACTTCAGGACGAGCAGCGCGAGAACCCTTACGGATGTCTCTATAACGACCTGCTTCGGGCTCCGCAATCTTGGTCCTAAGAGCGGCCACTTCAGTTTCAAAAGCCGCCCTCTGCCATTCATCCTTCAAGAGCATCGCCTCCCCCGTCTTCTTTCTGGTTTCTTCCTTGGCCACTCGGAGCTCCTCCGTAAGCCTCCGAACTTTGGTCTTTCCCTTCTCCACTTCACTCCCATTGCAAAGAGCACGAATGCGATCCTCCATCGTTACGGTGAACTCATTGAAAGCTTCTATAACCTGGAAGAAAGAAAACCTCAGAATTAGCGCACTGTCTCCTATATTATAAACACATGTAGCTCAACGAAACCAACCTTGGAGCTCGCGACGACCACTTTCGCGTAAGCCCCCTCCTCTTCAGGAGAAGCGAGACACGGAGAATGACAACCCGGGGACCTCGTACGACGAGCCAAAACAAGATCATCCTGGCCCACTGAACCATCGCTCTTTGGAACAAACCTCTGACCCTTCGGTTTCCGCTTGGAGCGAGGCGGCTCCTCCACAAAGGCCTTTGACGAGCGACGCCGTTTGACGGCTCGCAGCAGCAGAATCGTCCTGCAAAACGGGATCCAAAGGAGCAGGAGATCTCCGACCTTCAGGGGAACCCTCGCCCTCTGAATCCGGAATTGAAATCAAAGGCATCCCACTAACAGCTTTGCTCGCCGACGCCAACTTAGAACTACGAAACGACGACCTCCTCGCAAGCTGCCTCTCCAACCTATCAGGAGGAGGAGGATTGCTCGAAGAGGCCCCCCACCTCATCCTGAGAATGCTCCGCCTCATCCTTAGAAGCACATGCGACCTCCGAGGCCACACCCGATCCGTCCGGCATCGAGAAGGCAGCTCGAATTCGAGCACGACAAATGAAAGCCAGTTCGAGCAACCTCCCCGAAGCCTGTCGGTCATGTCCGATCTCCCAGAATGAACTGGAATGAACAAAAAAATCATCAATCAATAACTGCCCGCACATGCAAAAGAACTAAAGAGGAACTTACCTATGTCCTCGGCCCAAGAACGGTGAAGCCTCGAGAAATCGAAACCTCCCACGGACGCCTCGTCAATCTTTAAGACAAAGAACTCTTCCCGCCAGTTCTGATCACGATATGGGATGCCCTGTATGATGTGACGTCCTTGACGGGGAGACATAAGAAAGGTCCCAGGATTTTGATTGTTTCGCTTCATCAGAACAAGATGGCAAAGCGCGTCGAGGCCGAACAACAAACCCTTTTCACGAGCCCTGACTAGGAGCGCCAAAAGATGTCTCAAGAAATTGGGACACATCTGGGTGAGCGACAAACCCAGCTCCGCTAGAATACTAAGGATAGGTCCTAGCATCGGGAAAGAAAGACCACAGGTCTCAAAGAAGGTGAGATACACCCCACCATATCCATCACAGACAGCTTCCGGAGATTCGGTCGTTGAAGCTAAGTCAACCACAACGTCCCGATCGACGCCGTGGACGGTATATAGCTCCTCGAGTCGTTTAGTTGTGGTCGTCGGAAGAGGACAGAAGAACGATGGAGCCATCTTATCAGAATTCAGCAACGAAAAGTCTTTGGTTGCAAAAACGAAAAGTGAAGAAGAAGATTAAAACAGCGTAAGAACGCTCTCGGGTACTTATAAGCCATCACAAGCCCTAATGGCTCTATCGCTACGCTCGAGGAATTTAATGATTCGCCCTAAAGCGGCGCATATAACCGTTACACGGGTAAACTAAAAATAGCGTGCGAAGTAACGTACAAAGCCTATGAAGATCATCTCTCTTCATTCATCCCGAAGAAAAGAGATTGGGGGACAAATGTTGGACCCAATTTCAGACAATTTGCTAACGGGCCTAAATGGTTTGGGCCGTGCGACCACAAAGAATCCAACCTTGACGAATCGGGAAGAGATCGATTCGAAGAACCTGAGATCGCGGAACGGTTGCGAAGATCCCGGACTCGACTCACTACCAAAGGACATCGAGGCACTCGAAGAAGGATACGTTGAAAACCCTAGAGAGAGCTACACCCACACATCGATCTTGTTTTCACTTAGCTTTAGATCTTTTCTCTTATCGATCTCGTTTGTAACGTCGATCCCATTTCATTTATTGTATTCACCTTTTGTTCATCAATAAAATCCATCTTTGCCTACTGGAAACTGATTACATCGTTGTGTTCTAAAGATATTGTTGCCTACATCATTTTATCTTCCCTGAATTAAACTCCCTATTACTATCAAATACTTAGTGTAGATTTTAGGATCTACACTAGTCACCTTGGAGTGTTTGTTAGCGAGGAGTTTGGCGGCCAGCCTCGCACCGAGAACTTTGCAGTTTGCGGTAGAGTGGCCTCTCGTCTGGTGGAACTTTCAGAAGGAATTATCCATGTATGGGTTCCTCATCCATGTGTTTCCTGACGTTGTCCCCTGTTCCGAGTTGATGGCATAATTGTGTGCGCCTTCGACGTCCTCTCCCTCGTGATGGACATACTTGTCATTACGAGAGGATTTCGTTTTGGTGGACGTCTTCTGCGGATTATGCTTTTGTGAGAGGACCTTCATCTCTTCCTCCATGTTGTTGAAGTTTGTTGCTTTGTGAAGGGCGTCCTGAATCGTGTGCGGTTTTTCGAGGGATATCCATTGTCGGAACTTAAACCTGAACCATAGAGTTTTCTGAGCGCGTCGACAGCCACCTTGTCCCTGATTCCAGTGACTCTCACCATTACTAGTTTGAATCTGGTCATGAAATCGTGTAACGATTCATCCTCTCTTTGGGACAAAATCCACAGGTCGACATCGGAATTTTCTCTATCCATAAACATGGAGTATTGCTTGAGAAATTTGGACGCGAGATGTTGAAAGCTTACGATGGAATTTCGCTTTAGACAAGAAAACCATCCGAGGGCAGTTTCCTATAGGTTTTCGTCGAAGAGGTTGCAGTAGCCGGCATATCGTTCGCGCTCCCTGAGTTTGCACCTTTCCATAGCGATCTGGAAAGACTGCAGATGTGGTTTCGGGTCGGTGGTGCCATTGTAGACGGGAATTTTGATCTTCCCAAGACCGGAGACATTTGTCTCCGCGATACGAGCAGTGGAAGGAGTCTTTTGGGCCTTCTCGAGAAGCATGTTGATCTCGGGTGCGGCACTGGTACCCTGCTGAATCTGAGATTTCACCGCTTTCACTTCCACGGCTGTCTTTGTGATGTAATCGCGGAGATCACGGATTTCATCGACATCGTTGCCAGCAGTTTTCCGAGTTTGTCGGCGTTTGCTGGGAGTGATTCGAGCCTGCTCCTCGGCGAGCTTTTCTTGTTCGACCCAAAAGACGTTTTCTTCTTCTTTAGTTATTGGTTTTTCGAACGAAGACTCTAGCTGACCCGTACTGCTCATAGTTTTTCTTGGATGCACTTCATTGTCGTTGTCCGAACGTTCGGACTGATCGCTGGGATCCAAGTTGACTCGCTCGACTTCGTTTCCGTCGAGATCAAGCTGGGGAGGCGGAAAACTCTCCGAGTCTTTCTTTTTTACGACAGGAGTTATCTCGTCGGGATTTTGTCCTGATATGTTTCCCTGTGCGTTCCCCAGTTTGTCCAGCGGAGTTTCGAAATCGATTCTTCTTCCGCGGACTCTGGTGGTTCAATGCGGAAGGACGGCCATGGTTTCGTTCATGTTGAGAAGTTTTCAAATTTGACACTTTCTCATTTTTTTCCTATCGGTTTCACAGCTTTGCTTGATTTTAAAACAAGTAAACCAATGATTTGCACTCAGCTTACTTGCTTGATTTTTACCCACATGCTTGATGATTATTGTAAGAGCTTGGATCCTGTTTTTGATGTCTTAAGGATAGAGAAACCCTTTGATTATTTCTTTCGTAGATTTGATGTGGTCTCTCTAGTTGTTTTGAAAGAACTGGTTAATCATGATCAATTTCCAAAAGGAGCAAGCACAAGAGATCGACAAAGGACTTATGTGTCAAGAACTTGGAGCTGGAAGTACTTGAGGAAAACAACTTCAAAACTCCAAGAAAGTTTCTATCCAAAATTTTCTTTCACTAAATTTTACATGTTCTTTAGATTCTTTTTGCGTGATTCATTTTCTTTTGATACAGGTAAAATGGATTTGAGGTCAAATCCTTTTCAAGAGGGAGGGAATGATACGCCCTTGGGTAGCGCACTGGGCAAAACAGACATGCATGGCTTGATCATGGGAAGCAATAAAGATATATGTTCATTGTTTGACACATATATTCAAAACCACGAGGCTTCTACGCATGAAATCACTTGTAAAATGTTCTAAAATCAATTACAGAGCTCCTCGAAGAAGAATCAGATCAAACAGAGTTCATATGTGACAGTTATGCCATTTACAAATCTGGTGATCTTCAGTTCTCGCGAATTCAGACCACCCGAGAAGTTGGAAATGGCTAACCTCATTTCTGATGAACCAACGACCAATTCAATCATGACAGAGGTGATCATTCATGTTATAAGTGTCCAAGAAATTCTTGGGTTGATGGTTTTCAAAAAAATTCAAAAAATAGACTTGTTTTGGCCAAATGGAGAAACCGATAAAATTGGCTAAGGAAAAAAGATGGATTTCAACCAAGCCTTAAAGAGACATGTCTTGGCCCTTTTCAGGAGTACATTCTTCACCAAGTCAAGGTCGTGGCTATATCAAGAGACAGTCCAAGTTTCAGTCAAAGACTTTATTTAGTCAAGTCTTTGTTTCTATTTTCAATGTCTTGTTTTTAGCACATTCTTCTCTGGATCTCTACAACTTGTATTCCTATAAATAAGACCTAAGAGACACGAAATAAAACAATTCATTTTCCCTTTTATTGAGTTTATGTCCTTTGTTCTTTGTAGAACACTTAATGTTTCTTGTTGAATTTCCTCCAAGTAAACATTCTCTATTTCGTTGTACTTGTGCGTCATATCAAGCAACGTTTAGAAACCCTTCTTTTGTTGGACTTGTGCGTCAGATCAAGCAACAACTGAAGTTTGGTAGTATCAAGAGACTTTCCACCGCTCTTGTGTCACCATTCAATCCATCAGTTATCCCTTTTTGGCGAGTTCATATCCTTAAGTCCGATTGAGTGATCCTTCCTTATTTATGGTGTATCAAGTGGTATCAAAGCCACTCAACCGGTACCATCTATTCATCATCTCATCTTTCATCTTCTAAATACTTCTTCTTCTTCTTCTTTCTATCTCAAATCTGGGCCACTACCTTACCTTTTGCCATTCTAAAAAAAAAAAATCAGATCTATTATCTTTCTATCTTGTGTTCATCCCTCATTGCTTGGAGATTCCACTGGGTTACTTTGATTTGTTCTCTTAGAACTTTGAGAGGAAACTTTTGTGTTATCACTAAAATCCGAGAGAAACACGTGTGTGGGTGAGGATAAACACTTAAAAGCGTGAAGATTATGTTTATCTGTTAACCTTTTGTGTTGAGAATTCTCAGGTTAAGATGTTTGGACATCAAAGGAGGAGTAGCAACAAAAAATCCCAACAACAAGCTATCTTTAAATCCTCATCTCGAAATTTGTTGAATATTTTGATGAGTTTGTTACTGTGCATGAAAGGCCAGCGCTAAGAAGACCACATAAGATACCAAACAGGAGGTGCAAAGAGCAGTTCAAATCGTCCAGAGATGAAGCTGATCAAAGGAGATGTTTCCTTCAGTTTGATGTCCAAAAGTTTTGTGACAACATTGAGAAGGAGATGATGAAAGCACTCAGGGACGTCAGGAAGATCCAAAAGAAGAGCACAACCACACATGCACATGTAGCTGAACCATCATTATTTATCAGTGAAAAACCCAAAGGTAAATCTGAAAACAACCTTGAAGATCTAAAAAAAAAATTCGAATTCTTTACCCATTTTTGATGAATATGATGAAAAGTTGTTGGAAAGTTTGATCATTTGTGAGGATGAATGTGATCTTCCTTCTCCAAAATCTGATTTTATGTTTGATGATGAAGAGACTAATGGACTAACGTGTTTTGAACAGGAGCATCCGAGTAGTCGTGTTCTAGTTTCACAGGATTTTGAGGAAGAGCCATTCGACTACCCACATCAAGGACCGCCTCTTGACACTAGGAGACCCATGGACGAAGATCTAGGTCCCATCTTTGATGAAGAAGACGAACTTGGTCAAATCTTTAATGAGGAAGCACCAAGCCTAACGTCCATCAACATGGAGAATCATCTTTGCTTTGTTCCAGGCACAACTCCAACGCCTTTGTCCACAAACATTCAAGAGCACTGTGAGAAACTTGATTTGATTAATTCTCTGCCTAAAATTTTTGCTAAGATCAATTCTCAAGATGTGAAACATTTTGGTTTTGACAAAGTAAAACAATTTTGTGTTTCAAACTCAGTTTTTGAAAACATCATTAACTATTTTAAGTTGATTGAACCTGTTAAACTCTTTGATCAAAAACGTTTTCAAAATGGTAATAACATCCACTCTGATCTTGTTTTGAGTTTTGATTAGTTTTTGAAACATAGCAAAGGTTTTGATCATCTTGAAAAGTCCTTAGAGATTGATTTGCAACAGCCTGTTTTCTGTGCTAGAAAATCGTTTGATTCATTTATCTTCAAAGAAAATGGCTTTAATCTGAATTCTTATAGACATGCACTGGTCACTGGTAATTTGTTTGCATCCACTTGTGCCTTGGACGAATTCATGGTTAAGACTTTGCTGGAACAGAAATCACCTAGAGTTGAAACCGATTTTTGTGATTTTGTTTTGAAGTTTGATATCTTGTGTGTCGAAACTGATAAACTTTAGCGTAATTTGAGATCATTGATTGAGAATTGTGTTGTTTTGAGCTTTTATATTATTTTGGTTTACAACACATTCTTTGAAAAACATATTGAGCTTTTGTTAAGTGATTCTCAATCTGAACGTACTCTTTTGTGTTCTGATTTTGAGAAAGATAGGCACGATTTGAAGATGCTCAATATTATTTCATGTCTTGATACCATTCTGGTCTGTAATGCTTACTTTGGTGTGCATTTTGAAAGGCTGAAACGTGTGCTACATGTTCTTGGGAAAGAGACTTTGATTTCTGATTTGAACAAGTACATATCTTGCACATATGATCCTGTTATTTTAATGTTTGTTTTGAGTGTCCAGGACAAACAGGTTCAGCCTCAGAAAATTGAAAGCATTGACCATGCTCATCAGCATGAGATTTGGAGATGCATGCACTCAAGGGATGGAGCAGCTCATGGTTGTAGGCGTGATGATCACATAAGTTCCCAATGGCCTAGAAAGCTTGATGATCAGTTCAATAGCAACCAGGTGTATGATGACTGCGAGGAAAGCATGGAACCAAGGGAAAATCCTCAGCCAATTCCTTGTGAAAGCCAAAAGCATTGTAAAGATCATGAGTTGATTGTCTATGCTCATTATGAAAACATTTTGAACACAAGAATTTCTATGCAAAAACAGATCTTTACTTGGTACAAAAACGTTTTGCTTAAATCTTTTCATGAATTGTTTTCATTGAGCTGTGCATTGAAAGAAACTTGGATTTGGAGAAAGCATGAATCGAAACTCCTTAGGTCAGAGAATCAATTTGATTTCGTTCATGTTGAAAAGTTTTCAAAGTTGGCACTTTCTCATTCTTTTCCTATCGGTTTCACAGATTTGCTTGATTTTAAAACAAGTAAACCAATGATTTGCACTCAGTTTACTTGCTTGATTTTTACCCACATGCTTGATGATTATTCTAAGAGCTTGGATCCTGTTTTTGATGTCTTAAGGATAAAGAAACCCTTTGATTATTTCTTTCGCAGATTTGATATGGTTTCTCTAGTTGTTTTGAAAGAACAGGTTAATCATGATCAATTTCCAAGAGAAGCAAGCACAAGATATCCACAAAGGACTTATGTGTCAAGAACTTGGATCTGGAAGTACTTGAGGAAACAAACTTCAGAACTCCAAGGAAGTTTCTGTCCAAAATTTTCCTTCACTAAATTTTACATGATCTTTAGATTATTTTTGCCTCATTCATTTTCTTTTGATACAGGTAAAATGAATTTGAGGTAAAATCATTTTCAAGAGGGAGGGAATGATGTGCCCTTGGGTAGCGCACTGGGCTAAACAGACATGCATGGCTTGATCATGGGAAGTAGTAAAGATATATGTTCATTGTTTGACTCATATCTTCCAAACCACGAGGCTTCTACGCGTGAAATCACTTGGAGAGTGCTCTCAACTCAATTACAGAGCTCCTAGAAGAAAAATCAGATCAAACTTAGTTCATATGTGACATTTATGTCATTTACAAATAAGATGATCTTCAGTTCTCGCGAATTCAGACCACCCGAGAAGTTGGAAATTGCTACATTCTTTCTGATGAACCAACGACCAATTAAATCATGCCAAAGGTGATTATTCATGTTCTAAATGTCCAAGAAATCCTCGGGCTTGATGGTTTTCAAAAATATTCAAAAAAAAAGACTTGTTTGGGCCAAGTGCAGAAACCGATAAAATTGGCTAAAGAAAAAAGATGAATTTCAACCAGGCCTTAAAGAGACATGTCTTGGCCCATTTGAGGAGTATATTCTTCACCAAGTCAAGGTCGTGGCTATATCAAGAGACAGTCCAAGTTTCAGTCAAAGACTTTATTTAGTCAAGTCTTTGTTTCTATTTTCAATGTCTTGTTTTTAGCACATTCTTCTTTGGATCTTTACAACTTGTAATCCTATAAATAAGGCCTAAGAGCCACGAAATAAAACAATTCATTTTCCCCTTTTATTGAGCTTATCTCCTTTTTTCTTTGTATAACACTTTTTGTTTCTTGTTGAATTTCCTCCAAGTAAACATTCTCTATTTCGTTGGACTTGTGTGTCATATCAAGCAAGGTTTAGAAACACTTCTTTTGTTGGACTTGTACGTCATATAAAGCAACAACAGAAGTCTGGTAGTATCAAGAAACTTTATGTCCCTCTTGTGTCACCGTTCAATCCATCAGTTCTCCCTTTTTGGCGAGTTCATATCCTTATTTAGGGTGTATCACAAAAGATGTCTTATTCCGAATTGTGTAAGCGTGAGTACAAGAGGTAATAGCCTTGGCCACAAGAGCTGTCGGCGAGTTCTCTATTTCTAGCAACCTAAGACTTGTGAAAACCTAGTTGAATCGAATCTCGATAAAAATGGAAAGTTGCATATTGCTCTAAGTGCTAAATTTTCTCTGGATGTAAAAATTTATCTTTGCGCCTCTCGCGTTAGCATCCCTTATATACTCCTCTTAGGTCGGTTTATGCTTTCCCTTTATGCCCCCGGGTCGAGTTTATCCCTTCGCGGAAATATTCCATTTTTTCCGATCTTCACGATTATCCTTCGAAACTTGACATTTATCTCCAAACTCGATAAATTAAAGTTGACATTTATCTCTTTCTGCAAATAAAAAATAAACCATCATAATAACCTTATGCTTATTCTCGTCAAAATCGTAAGTGGGTTTCTAGTCGCGTTTTAGGTATTTCTGGGCCGTTTTCTGACTTAAGCGTTTTTACATTTTCTTTGAGAAATCACCTTTAATACGTCGTCGGTTTTATGAATAGCCCAATTTAATCATATAATTGAGACAACTAAGGTGTTAAGTAAATCGTTTTCGTTTTCTACGATCAATTTGAACTTATACGAGAAAAACAAGTCTTGGCGGTTTTTATCGTAAAGTTCCAGCGGTAACTATAATCGAGACGAAACGAGATACAGTATGACCGAAGCTCGAAGAAGAAAGATACAAAGACCAGACGAGAGTGTGAGGTGTTGGAAAGGTGCAGTTGTGCTCGCCATACGGCGAGCGGGACTGGACGGATGGTCAAGCTCACCATATGGCGAGCGGGACTTGGATGGTCCATCTCACCATATGGCGAGCGGGACGGGGACATCCCATCTCACCATATGGCGAGTGGGACGGTGATGTCCCAGCTCGCCATACGTCGAGCGGGACGAGGTCAAGATCAAGTTTTGGCTATCTTTGGGTGATTCGTATGGTCGAGGAATGATGGTTATCCTTCTTCCCGTTTCATTGCTCGTCTCCCAAAAGTCGTCTTTCGATAACTTCTTGTGGAACTCTTTTTCAGATTTATACGAAGCTTTAAACATTGGTTTTCGAATTCTTTTTTGGGAAGAAATATTTTTCGGGAACTTTCCGGCGTTGATTTCGTCGCAACCGATTTTGATCCCAACAAGGTTCATTACCGGTGGTGGGATGTCAAGCTTCGCCACAGACCACTGACAAGACTCACTCCTCTAATTGAGCATTACATCGTCATGAGACCTTGTGCCATGTTGCTTTTGGGAAACCGAAAATACAAACCGCTTTCTAACATTATTAGAACTCTCCTCCGAAAGACCACAGCCTCACAGGAAGGGAAAAACTGTGGTGGAGGAGGTGTCTCACCGTGACCATGAGCCACGAAAGAAGTTCCCTAGACAATAGGAAAAATGATGGAGAAGAGAGCAAAGGGAAAATATAAATAAGGAGGGCAACGCCTCTGGTTCCGGTAAATACTGGGCGGGAACTAGGTTTTGAATTGTATAAGGCGAGGATTGAGTGAGAGACTATTAAAGTAGGTTTTGAACAATAAGATAGTTTTAAGTTTTTTTTTTTTAACGCTGATTTATTATGACATTACATTTATGAGAAAGATTACATAGACGATTCGACAACCGACAATACTACCTGCCTTATGAAGATCTACGCCTAACTGCATCATCTGATGCCGTCCTATGAAGATATATTCCTGACCAGATTTACTTACACTATGTTGAAGATTCTTTGTAAGTTTTTATTCTGTAGTCTGCATTAATAAATTGCTCTCTCCGGGACTTGAAACATGTATTTTCTGTAATCTACGAGAAATTGCATAGTATGGGGTTCGAACCTCAAACCTAGATGTAGAAACCTTTAAACCTTAACCAGTAGGTTACATTGCTTCCACTAGTTTTAAGTTTTCTTTGTATGGTAAAATTAGATTAAAATTTCCAACTGGATGAGATGCTCCATTTACGTTTAAGTAAAGCTTTTAGATTATTGATTTTACTTTTCAAAATTAACAATATTTTATAACAACCAATTAAGTTATTGTTTCAAAGCTATCTTTTGCTTCTAAAATCTTTCTTTTTTCTGTCGATTATATTTTTATTAAATAAGCCAAGTGGGCACAAACAGATGCAAGAAAGTATTTGTGATGCATATTAGTCTAATAATCCGCTTCACTGCAATTTTAGATAAGAATAAATGAGATACGTGCCCTGTTCAAAAACGCGGGCGCCTAACCGCCTAGACATCCGAATAGGCGTTAGGCGGAAGGCAAGCGCCGTGAGTTTGACCTAATCGCTCCAATTAATCGGATAACCAACTACTCGCTTGTAAAACGGATTAATTGTTCGATTAACTGATTTTTTAGAAAATATTTAGATTTTGTTGACTAATATTTGGGCCCCTATAAGAAGTCCATTAGCCTGGATACAAAAGGCACCTTGTCAATTCTATTTATAGGGAACTTTCCGAATTCGCGCTAATAAAAATAAAAGAAAACTTGCGACTGGGAAGATTCTAACCCTATAGCTCTTACAGAGTTTAAAGCGACAAGCGCCACTGGACTATTGATGTTTCTACGTTGAACTTTCACTTGTAATAATATATATACGTATATATATATAATTGAAAAAATATAAAAACTAATCCCCGCGTATGTCCCGATTGATCCCCGATTTTTTGGTAACTCGCTAGGCCCGGAATTACCGCCCGACTAGCGCCTAGCGTAGTTCCGAACAGGGGATACGTGTAATGAAGAGAGGAGGGTTCAGAGCACCTGGTTACACAAGAGACACACACAAACATGACGTAACAGTGTTGGGGTCAAAATCGGTAACGACGAAATCAATGTCGGAAAATTTCCGAAAAACCTTTCTAAAAGGAAAATATGAATACGGAAAACTAAAACTTCGTATTTTTAAAGACTATTGCACGACAAACTCCTTGTAAGGGATCATTCAACACATCGAACGGACAATTCCCGAGCATCGGAACAACCAAACCAGCATCGTCCGACCCGCCATCGGGAAAGTTGGATAAGCCAAGTCCAACTCGCCATTGCCAACTCACCGTTGGGCGAGTTGGATCAGTCTTTTTCAATTTGCCATTAGGCGAGTTGGATTAATCCAATGCAATGCATTCTCATCTCTGGAACTCCCCTCTTCGGGTCTCGGTCAAACTGTCTCTTGTTTCGTCTCGATCGGAGTAACCATTGAAACTTTACGATAAAACGACGAAGACTTATTTTCTCGTATAAGTCCGGATCAATCGTATAAAACGATAACGGTTTATTAAAAACCAAGGTTATCTCAGCTATATGATTGATCACCACTGTATCGTAAAACTGGCATCGTACCTGAAGGCTATTCTTCCGAAAGAAATCGTAAAAATATTTTCGTCGAAAAACTGCCCAAAAGGTCTAAAACGCGACAAAAGCTCACTTACGATTTTTAACGAAATATTGGCCCAAAGTCACTATGATGGTTTATTGATTATTCGCGATAAGAGATAAATGTCAAGTTTAGAGATAAATGTCAAGTTTGAAGATAAATGTCAAGTTTCAAGGGATAATCATGAAGATCGAGAAAAATGGAATATTTCCGCGAGAAGATAAACTCGAATCAAGGGCAGAAAATGGCCGGCCGGCCTTGGAGGCATATATAAGGGGAGCCAAAGCAAGAAGCGCATGTACAATTCTTTTTAGACTCTTAGACTCTCTGCACTTAGAAGCTTTAGGCATTACTCTCGACATGTCATGTTTCTATGACGGGCACTCGATTACTAGACGAACTCGTACAGGAAGTTCGATCTCTTGTTCAAACTTTATAATCGAACTACGTTCGGCTTAATCCTCGAAAGGGGTACGTAGGCAGCCTTTTATAAGGTTCAGTCCGAAAATCAACAAAACATTTTTCGTATCGTTTTCGTTTGTTGTTATAGAGATGCGACTCAATTAGGTTTAAGGTTTTTGGTGGTTAGAATTAGGGAACTCGCTGACAGCTCTTGCAGCCGAAGCTTCTTTAATCTTTTATAATATTCGCACGTGGATTCAAAATAAAGATCTACTTTCTATGTAAATCGTTTTGTTATCTTTTCATATTTTCCGTATTTATTTGGTCACTTGTCGTTGGCTCTCCAGAAAATCCAAGACCTCAGAGAAAATTAGGATTTCCTGACTTTCTTCCGATTACGGAAATCAACGGTGTGAATTTTGGTTTCCACGAACAGTTTCACTATCTTACTCTAGAGTTTTAATTTCTCGTATTGTTTGAGGAGGTTAATGAAGTTGTTGAACGATCCGTTCTCTATCATTGTCATCATTCTCTCTATCAGAATTCAAGTTCTTCCTTTAATCAAGTTGTAGAACTCGAATTTTATTATTGGTAAAATATTAATTTTTATCAATCTTTTGACTGAACATATACAGATGATTCATAGAAAAAAAATAAATGAATGAAGAATGAAAAAGCACTACTAAATCAACGATAAGCGATTTAGGACCAAAATAAATTATATCTAAAGCTTCGGAGCAATGAGACAACGAAGCACGCATAGGTCCACTAAACCAAGAAAGACGTAAAATATCTTTGTTATCACGATGACGCGATGGGCCTTACAACTTCCTTAACGAGGAAAGTGAACCCAAAGCCACCCGCACTTATTCCGAGCAAAAGCTAATACAACGGGGAGAAGAAAAGTCGCCATGCTGATGATGTCGTCGTTCGGAAGCTGGAGACTTCCGCCTCATATTCATCAACTGAGACTTCAATGCTCCCAAAGGTTTGATGGATTGAGAGACGACAATACAATTTCTATTCCACCACCGTAAGAAATAACATGAAAAAGTTGGCAGAAATTACCACCAAATAAAACTTAGCCTCCAAAAAGCTTTTGTTCGTTTGTTCTGATAATAATATATAGAGTGGAAACTGACATGGTCATTTTGAAAATGAAAATAATACAGAGAACTTTTTTTTTTTTTTGAATTTTTGCAAAATTAACTTATACAATTTCCAATAATATAATCTCTCATCCACTATATGGAATATTCGCAAATTACACCCATGATCTTGTTATATGGTTCGTAGTTCGGTAGGTGAGAGAATTTTCGGTGATAAAAATATAAGTAGTGCAATTTTAGAAATTATATCAAATCGAAGATCTCATTTAACGTGTTTATCATTCTTTTTTTCGGAAATGTTTTTGGAAAAGCGCATCGTTTTCGGTGACTTGTTAAGATAATAAAATGGTCTTCTTTTTTTTATATCAAATAAAATGGTCTTTTAAGACAGTAAAATGAACTTCACGCACTCCCTCCGCCTACAAACAAGGAGTTGACCAAAAAAAATACAAAAAATCTTCCAAACAGGAAGAAGATCGACAAAAGCAATTACGTGAAGATTATCTTAAATTATCATAACTACAAAAAAATTGCTTTGTTTTTTCTTTAATTTTCCTTGCCTTATTTAAAGAGAAAACGGTTATTTAAATACCAAATATTGTCAAATTTGCCAAAAACAAAGTACCAACTTCTCATTAAACCAAATAAATCACAAATTTCCATTGACCGAGCCGTAATAGATATACACTAGGGGTATCGCGCCGGTTTTGTACGTTGGGTTGTCTAATAAGCTGAAAAAGCCATCTCTGATTGAATTTGTAATTCATGTTAAGTTGATGTATGTATAAGTTGCTCGGAAACGCAATATATGATTGTTTTTGGAGGTTGCTGGTTTTTTTGGATGAGAAAAGGTGAGGAATTGAAATATATATAAGAGGACAAATAGTTTATCAGATTTTAAATTAAAAAAAAAAGATTACAAAGTAAAGAAGATTACTTTTTTATTTTTATTTTTAAGGCATGGAAGCATCATAGATTACTTTCTCTACAGACTGGATAACTTATTTTTGTACGAAGTCACTGATCAATGCAATCAAAATGAAAATTATGACCGCAAGTAAGAGAGAAAATTTTGTTTTTATCGCCGTAATGTCCGAAGCATACAATGCATACATCGTTTCTCTCTTCTATAGTTGGAAGCCTATTAGTACTCTCTAGGTCAGTGATGATGAAATCGACGTCGAGTCTTGATGTTGTGTTTTGGTTGTAGTTTTTGATAGTAAGAGTAACTTGAAGATCATTCGCTAAGATATTATGGTCGTCTCTTACTTCATTCATCACGTATTTGGTTGCTTTTCAATAAAGTATGTTGAATTGGGGTGGTTGATAATGTCATGGTATGCTAACATGAATTTCATGCTCTCTATTATTGAATCATTAAAATTACCTTGGTTGTCAATAATAGATGGTAGCTGAAAATCAATTACGGATTGTTGCGTGTTGGGTCTGCGTATGTAGATTTGCAGTGTTTGCTTTGGGTTTCCATTTGTAGATCTTGTTTGATTTGGGAGGTGATGAGATATAAGTGGTAAGTTACTCATTTCTTGGATTGTCTGTGAGGGCATAAAGTTCTGAAGAAATGTATTATATAGTGTGAACTAAAATTGAGTATTTAAGTTCCTTCTTCTAAAGTTGGTTTTAATATCATTTATTCATGGGAGTTATTTGTGTAGTTTTAGATGATTTTTTTTTTAAAAACGTGTTTCAGTTTAGCTTTTAGCTAGTATGGAAGTTTGATTTGACCCGGTTATCTTTCAGGTTAGTTTGGTTTATTTTATCGTTCCTTTGTTTTGCTTTGTATAATTGGAATTGTAATTTCGAAACTCTGATTAGTGTTGTATATGTTCCTTTCAAATTAAGTTCTTAATTTTTGATTTAATATGCATTGCAACTCTTTTTGAAAGTTATAAAAATTTGCTAACGTTCAATCTTTTTATTTTTTTAGGTAGTGTATCAAAAAAGAGGTATGCCCCCTAAAATCACATGGGCTTATCATCAGAATATGAGCTTATGTGGACTTATCTTTATAACTAAAAGAAACCCAAATCGAGAAAGCAGCAACGCGTGGAACAAATAAAACGCGTGAGATACACAAACGACTCAACGTGTCGACACGTGGCGAGAAAACCCCCCCTCTCCAGAGTGACGTGGACGCCTGAAAAGGCAGATACTTCAACTTTATATATATAGATTTATTTAGTCAACTTATTGTTGTCGTCAAATCTCTGTTACTGTTTACAGAGCCTTAAACGTCGTCATTTTGAAAACAAAACAAAGTTTACAAAATCTCCAAATCGATACTCTTAGAACCCTAATCCCAAGTTGATTTCACCTCTTCTTTTCTTTTTTGCGAAAACAACAGAGTGTTTGATTGACCCTCTTTTTCTTGCCTTCATACTCTTCTCATTTGTTACTTTTACAGACTAAAAGCGAGTGATGAAGATGAGTTTGATTCCAGTTGCAAAACGAGATGCAAAATGAGGATTGCCAGCGAGGTGTATTTGTGAGAGTGAAGTGTCTATATACACTTCGACGACAAAAGAAAATCCTGGTTGTTCCTTTTACCGGTGTGAAACAAAGGCCAGGTTGATTGCTTGAAGAAGAAGATTGATGAGTTATAGAGGATGTTATTTCGACCAAGTTTGAGATGAGGAATTGGAAACTCATTACTGAGACATGTTGTGGATTCGTTTGTTTTATGTTTGTTGTGATTGCAATTGTCTATCTCATCTATTAAGCTCTTGTGTTATGGAAGATCTTGTATTATGGAAGCTCTTGTATGAACTGGAAACTCATTTGTAAAACGGTTTCAGACTGTTGTAAGCATCTTGAACTCTTGTATCTTTGTCTCATATTTGTAAGACTATTAGTCTATGTTTGTGTTTGAACTCTTGTATCTATAACATTGTCCCTGTTTTTTAAAAAAAAATGTCTTTATTGTTATGAAAGAAGAATTAGACACTAATCAAAAACATACATAAAGTTTACACAAAACAAAAAGAATCCAACGACAGCAAAGTGACTATAACATAAGTTCTACCTTGACTCAATCCACAACAAATGTGTGATCGTCATCTCCTCCATCTTCAAAGTGTGATGATATAACTTCACAAGGTTCTTCTTCAATTCTTATTCCACATCCACATCCCCATTCTCTTCTTCTTCGTTGACCTCATTCCTTTCCACTTCTTTATTCTCATTCATTTATTTGTCGACTTCATCACCAGGTATAGGTTCACGCTCATCTCCATCATCACCTTCAATTGCAGTAGACCTAATTTCATCACGAACAACAGGCGGTGGAAGTCGAGGCTCGGGTTCTCTAGCTCTGCCTCGACGTAGTGGAAGCTTATTTTGTCTTATTAAGGAAGAAAAACGATTTGCGGAGAAAAGAGACGAAATCGATTTTCAGAGAAAAGAGGTTTGGGTTCTAAGATGAGAGTTAGTATTGATTTGGGACTTCAATTCTCTGTTCTAAATTCAAGACGACGTCATTTTAGTTTCTGTTAATAATAAACAGAGATTTAAAAGTTAAAAAGGTTGACCGAAAAATGTATATGTAGCCGATACGTTCTCCATTTACTCCATGTCGCACTCTATCAAACTCTCTCTCGCTCTCGATTTACTCCATGTCGCACTCTATCAAACTCTCTCTCGCTCTCATGTGTTTATAGCGTAAAGAAAAGAATGCACACAAGACATTATAGAGTTCCCCACTTCTCCACCGGGTACTTCTCTCTTCAGGATTGGTGTCCCGGAATGCATTATCAGATCTTGAGTTACAATGAGCTCAGCTCAGATACAAGTATATATTGAACCTAACTCTCGTAACAGAAAAACGACGACTCCTTCAGCTCTGCTTCGCATCTCCGCTTTGAGTTCTTCCGTGATGGGCTTGGACATAACCTGGACGGCCCACTAAGTCACCTTCATGCTGTCTCGGCCCAATCATCTGTCTATCTCTCATGGCCCATTCGATCAATGTGATCAATGAGGCCACTGATACTTCAACACAGAACCATAACCTTACAGTATCTATTATGGCTCGGTCAATGAAAGTTTGTGATTTATTTGGTTTAATGAGAAGTGTATGTTTTTTTTAGCAAATTTGACAAAGCTTGGTATTTAAATGACTGTTTTCTCCTTATTTAAACTTTATACTTCGTAATATTTATTTACCAAGCACCAGTAGATTTAACCATAAGTAGTCCGAATATTTCCGAGGAATATACCGACGGAATTCCGAGGAAATACAAATCCGTCGGAATATTCTTATGGAATACAGAGGAAAAACGTATTCCTCGGAAAAAACCGATGAATTCCGAGGATATATTATAGCCGTTGGGGGATTTTAAAAATTCCGAGGAAATTCTGACGAACTAGCCGTTTCCGTCGGAATTTCCTCGGTCTGTCGGCAGGATTTCAACTATATATACAAGCACCCCTCTTCCTCTTCATTCACTCCATATCTTCATCCTCCCTCTTACTCTCTTTACACACGAATTTGATTCATAAAAAACATGTATTCTTCAAATTATTTTCGTTCTTGGATCGATCGACCTCATTTGGATCCGAACACGAGATTGCTTACGGAAGAATACCAACGAGGTATAACCGAATTCATGGGGTTAGTTCACCGACAACCGGAAGCAAAAACAGGTATGTTAAGATGTCCTTGCTATAATTGTAAAAATAGAAAGGTTATTAAAGAGTGGGATGTTTGGACTCATCTATATTTGAGTGGGTTTACACGAAGTTACAAAATTTGGTATCATCATGGGGAAACTGATTATGAACATGGTAGTACTAGCGAACCTCAGCCAGCGGTTAGATTAGAAGAACCAATTAGAAGGGATGTAGATTATGGTGTAGGTACTGAGTAGATAGTAAATGATCATTTTAGAGGGGAAGATTTACCCAATGCACAAGCTAGGAGATTTTATGATATGTTGGATGCTGGAAAGCAACCATTGTACGAAGGTTGCAGAGATGGTCATTCAGCTTTATCATCTGCTACAAGATTGATGGGCATTAAAACAGATTATAATTTGGCTGAAGACTGTGTGGATGCGATTGCTGATTTTGTAAAAAGTATTCTACCCGAGGATAATGTAGCTCCTGGTTCATACTACGAGGTTCAGAAACTCGTAGCTGGTCTTGGTTTATCGTATCAGGTAATAGATGTATGCAGCGACAACTGCATGATTTATTAGAGGGCGGATGAACAGAGGGTTACATGCAAATTTTGTGGAAAGCCTCGTTATAAAGATACGAGTGGAAGAGTTCCAGTGCCATATAAAAGGATGTGGTATTTGCCTTTGAGGGAAAGGTTGCAGAGGTTGTATCTGTCTGAACGCACAGCGCAACCAATGAGATGGCATGCGGAGCACTCAACAGATGGTGAGATCAGACATCCTTCAGATGCAAAAGCGTGTTTAGCATTTCCAATCAAAGTATCCCGACTTTGCGTTTGAAAGAAGAAATGTCTACCTTGGATTATGTACTGATGGTTTCAGTCCGTTTGGCAAGAGTGGAAGACAGTATTCTCTATGGTCCGTCATTCTTACACCATACAACCTACCCCCAAACTTGTGCTTGCGGCGAGAGTTTTTGTTTCTCTCGATTCTCGTTCCCGGACCAGAGCATCCTAAGAGATCACTTGATGTGTTTCTTCAGCCACTAATATATGAGTTACAACAACTATGGGCTCAAGGTGCTGAAACATACGATGTTTCGTGTAAAGAAAACTTTCAAATGCGGGCAGTACTAATGTGGACAATAAGTGATTTTCCAGCATATGGTATGTTGTCTGGATGGACAACGCATGGAAGGCTATCATGCTTTCCATATTGTCAAAATAACACTGATGCTTTCCAAATAAAACACGGAAAGAAAACGTGTTGGTTTGACTGTCACAATAATATTATTATTAATTATATTTTTAACCACTAAAACCTTCGTAATATAATAATATTATTAATTATATTTTTTTGGTTTTTGACAAATATTATTAATTATATTAAATTAACAAAATTTATATTTCAATACAAAATGCAATCTTGACATTTTATAAAATATAATTTGTTATTATTGTTAATTATTAAACAGATGTTACATGTGATAGTCAATCAATAATAACTATGGTGCAAACTAACATATTTTAATTGTTTATCAATTGTAAAAATCCTTAAACTGAAATCATGATTACCTGCATTCTAAAACACCTATATCCATGCCCACAACGATTGCGTTAAACCAGTCAAATCTTTAGTGGTTAAAAGGTTTAAATACTCACTACAGATGTGGCAATCCAATTAGTTTAAGCACATGCGTTGGTGTTATTGTGTTCCTGAATTCAATTAACCATGGAATGAGTGCTTTACACCAAAACTGATTTAGCAAAAGCTGGTTCCGGACCTGAAAGAAATTAAGGAATAAAGCCTGAATTTTTCTAGAAATTTAAAAAGAAAAAAGAAAAAAGAAAAAAAAAGGGGGTTTAACTACTCTGATTTTTTTTTTTAGTGCAGAATTCGACTTTGTCCTATTGATTCCAGTCAATCCTTAGTCACCCGTAAATTCCTTTAATGGCAATATTCCTATAATTTCAAAGAATTAGACTGAATTTGTTAGCTGATCTCCCTGGTTAACAAATCAGAAACATATATATTTAAAACTAAAATTAAAATTTCTGCACTATATTTTTCTATTTCTTCTCGTAAAAAATATTCCAAACATATTCTTTTATGTTTTATCATAACATTTTTAAATATAAGAACTTCATATTAATCATATTTATTTTAATTTTACAAAAACTTTACAAACTATAATATTTATGAAATTATCAATGTACTATAAAAACGCGGTCAGTACTCTTGCATCCCACCTGACCGCGTTTTTATAGTGTAAAATCCATCTCTAGCATCAAAAGGTATATTGGTTTTTAATGTAAAAATTTTCATTTCTGAACAAAATTTTGACATAATGTCAAGTTATTTGATTTATTTACTCCGTTCAGATTCAATTATTGATTAGTGGCATTATTTTGCCATTATAGACAAAAAAAATTTGTCAGTCATTTTCTTTGATATAAAACACAGTAATTCAGTAAACTTCTGATGTTTATGCAAGATAACGTTTTTCAAAAGATTACAATAAATATTATTGCAATCGTACACACAAAAAATCATGCCGGTCAAAATAATTGGGTTAGGTAGCAATATTCACTTATTTTCTATGAGGGAAAGTTCAAGAGAGTAAGAGAACCTCCCCACAGTAAGAAGAATAGGCATTAAGACTCCGAACTGATTGGAAAAAGACCTTACCAACCGAAAGTGCATTAGGTGTAAATTTGGTTTGATTTAACAAAGTCAGTTAGTTCGAACTTCAAACCGAACCAAACACATGTGTCCTCTTTTGGTATGTTCAGCCTTAATGTGCGTCCTTATTTGCAAACAGCTTTTCGGTTTCAGCTTCAAATCTCTTTTGTGTAAGAAAATGTTATCGTTACAAATACTAAATGTTTTATTGAAGGCATAGAGAGTAGTAAGACGGTCGAGCTAAATCATAAATTTTGAATTTGGTGATTTTTTTGGGTCAAATCATAAATTACTATACCAAATTATTTGTTTATCTTAAATAAATTGCAAAAAAAAAATTATTATCCTTGGGTTTCCTTTTCTAGTTTAGAAATTTAGATTTTCTCCATTTTAATGATTTTGAATTGTTTTTCTATAAATTTTTGGTATTTAGTAAAAAACTAGTAATGGTATGTTTAGGAAAAGCTTAAAAGTTATGGTATTTAAATAGTTTCCCTTAAATATATAAAATATTTTCTGCATAAGAGCATTTCCAAAAAAACTCTCTATTATAGAGTCTTGCAAACTCTATATTTGAAGTTTTAAGGTGTTTTTTTCCAAAAGAAAAATTTCAAAATTAACTTCAAAATTGTTTATAATTTACACTATGCTCCTTATATTTATCATAATTAATATAAATCTATAAAACTTTTATAGATAACTAGTACATATATAAAAATATTATAGTAATATTAATTAATAAAATCATATACTAAAATATAAAATTATAAATAGAAACATATAATTAAATATTAAACTACAAGCAAAATACCATATTATTACATAAATTATTTTCTTAATGCTCCATTTTCAGTTACACAAAACTTTTTTGGACAATATTTTAGAAGTCCGGAGAAAATTTACTAGACTATTAGTGTTGTTGTAATATTTAAATATGTGTAATATTTCTGTCTTCATGTATCTTCTTAAAAAAAATTCTATTAAGTTTCTGTTATAATATTCTTGTTGTCTAATTCTATTTTTAAAATATTATAAATCTTAATTTTAATTTTTTTAAATTATGTGTAAAATTTATAAAAATAATTTTGAAATATTTAAAATATACAAAAAAATTAAAGATTAAAACTATGAATGAGAAAATACTTAAGAATCATAAATATAGGGTATAATTAATTATAAGGACGAAGATACAAATAAAAAGATGAAACTTCAAATTTAGAGTTTTGAGTAGTGAAACTTCAAATTTGAAGTTTTGATTTGAAGTTTTTTTAGAGCAAAAAACTCTATATTTGAAGTTATAGAGTTTTTTCTGGATATCTTCTAACTTCGTATCAAATCAAAATTGTGTGTGCACTTATGGCTTTCTTTTGAACTAAACTGACACGCTTAATATAAAAACATTCTTGTGTTGTTAATATTTCTGGTGTGATTTTGTATTATGCCTTTTTGGAATTGCATTTTGAGTGGTCCCCTGCTTCATAGGTTTTATTGAGAAACAAGTCAAATGATTTAGATTTGATATATGACATAAGTTTACTTACATACAAAACGAGGGAAACTAAATTTTAAATAATATGTAAAAACAGATACTTTCTCTCTATTAAACTTTTTTCCAAACTTTTTCTTTATCAAAAACATTTCCTAACGCTTTTTTTCAGTTTTTTCGTTCTTGAATCTGGCTTTTCTCGTTGCTGCGAGTTCTCCGTCATGTTCTTTTTTATTTCCTTAGATGAATCTTTCATTTGTAGCGAGTAGTTGCTCTTTTTATAGATTAGGTAATAAATCTGGTGTCTTTGACGGTTCTTCTTTTTCTTGGTGGTGTTTCATCGCGGTGACTCTTGCATGCTTGAAATTGTTGAGGAATAAGTTCACCGTATTTCCTCAAGTGTTCCGTTGACTTTCTCTCCGCATGAGTCCGCTTATTTTCTGTCTAGTTACTCCAGTGAAGGGCGGATGCAGTAAGCCGTTACAATGATTGTAGTGGTGCTTGAACTGCCAGCGGTTGATGCGTAAGCTCATCGTTTTAGAGGATGGCCGCATATTTTGAAAGGAGCTCCGGCAGCGGCTGACTACGGAAACTGTCTTCGACTGGCTCAGCATCTTCTCTATCCATCTCTTGCTCGTTTAACCCTATCCGGTTAGCTTTCTCACTCATATTTTTTTTTTGGTATTAGAGGTCCGACTCTTGCATGTGGTGGTTTCTCCTGGTGTATGAGGTCTCGGCCTTTCTTCTTTTTTTTGGCGGTTTTTGGTGGCTCGATATTTATTTGTTGGTCGCTGTTCTTCAGCAGTTGCTTCGTTCGCCAAAAGAAAAGTTAGGATTTCATATGCTTTTGTTGAATCGTTTTTGAGTTTTTTTGCTTTTAGACTTTTTGTAGCCAAGTTCATTAGAGATTCTTAGGTTTTTATTTGGGAAACTGCATTGTATAACCTTCAAACAAATTATAATTCAATGTCTAACCAAAAACCCTACAACACCTATACAACTTGCCTCATATATAATATTGTCGTATTATCCCCACATTCAATCGGTGAAACCTACTACCAAAAACAATTACATAAATAATTAATTAATGTAACAAGTAAAATATGTGGTCACTTTGTATTCACTCTCACTTTTCAAGATAATTAGATAGATTTGAGGAAGATGAATATATCTCATCTTACATTTGTATGTACGACACCACCGTTTTTTGTTGCGGAGAAGTTTTGTGATAAAGAATATAGATTAGAAATCACATGCTGTTATGTTATCAACTCCACCTCTGATCACTCTGTCACCATATATTCTTCTCCACTACCGTTGCAACCCGCCTTTTCCTCATATCCTCACTATCGCCGCAATGAAATCAACGTACTTCTGAGATTACGTAATTGCGATTGATGATAAATTGGGTGAAGAAGCGACATCGACGAAGACGAGAGAGATGACAAAGTCACGGAAGGCGACCATGAAATTGTAGAATCATGGTTGATGAAGACGTGGAAGGAGATACTTATATATTGTGTACATATTTTTTTGAGGTTACTATACTATTTATGATAAAGTCTACTCTTATATACATATTTCTATACTATATTTATGAAATATAACAGTCTTTTATGCCCTTCAAATTCAACATTTCTCTTATTGACGCGTTTGTATTAATGTATTATGTTATTTATAATGATAATGTTACTAATGTGAAACAATTTGTATTATGTTTGTTCTATTCATGTTATGTAATGCATATATTAATGTATCGCACTATTTGACGATTAATAAAGAGTGTTATGTTTTGTTCACCAATATTTTTTATATTATGTATTTTGTTCCATTCTATTTGAGTTTAGGGTTTATATTTGGGTTTAGGGTTTAGTGATTAGAATTTAGGGTTTAGTATTTCAAAGGTGAGGGTTGAGTGATAACAGTTTAAGGTTTAGTATTTAAAAGTTGGGTCCGGGTCAGTCCTTCTATACTAGTTATAACGGTTCCATACTATGTCGTGTAGGTTGAGAAAATTGATTGCATATTATATAAATTCTGTTTGAGTTATAGTTCAGTTATTTGGGTTTAAATTTAGTAATTATTGGGTTTGTCTAGGGTTTAGTATTTAAGTAGGTGGGTAGGGTTTAATATGTATGTTCCATACTATGGTTGATAAATTTTGAATATATTGTAAAACAGTTATAGATTATATTTGGTTTATAGTTTATTGATTTGGGTATATATTTACTAATTAGGAGTTTGGGTGTAGTATTTAGCGGTTGTGGGATGGTTTAATATGTAAAAGTTAAAGGCTAGGTTGAGGTCCTGTACTACTTGACCGATATGGAATAAAACATTCATAACTTTTCAAACCAAGAGAATATGCCTTCATGGTTGCTTCGAGAACAACTTAGTAATTAAGGGTTTGTCTTGGCATGTAGTATATTTAAGTGGGTGTGCAAGGTTTAATATTTTCGATCCATACTATCAATGATACATTAAAAATAATATAGGGAAACACTTATAAATTATATTTTGGTTTATATTTTACTGCTTAGGTTTTAGCTTTAATAATTAGGGATTTGGATATTCTATTTAGCTAATATGGGAGGGGTTAATATGTAGGGATTAAATTTCAGGTTTGTGTCCTATACTATTTCGTCAAAATGGAATATAGCACCAACAAACTTTCAAACCATGGGAATGCACATTTCTGGTTGTTTGAGAAACAATCAATCTGATCTCACATAGCATAAAACCATGTTATTCCTGATAGATGGAACCATCCTTTTAATTTTCATTATTCACTGACTTCATTTCAGTTTGCACATTATTCATTCATTTATATTTTTATTTAATGGAACCACACCACTAGCCCAATTAGAAACTGTAACTGTAAAAACAAAACTTACGTGGATATCTTTTATATCTCTCATTCTGAACAGTTTTCTATTAAAAGTGTTCGTACTTTAAAGTGTTGATGTCATCTCTATCTTTTTCTTTACCGGTGACTTGTGATCAAAGAAGATATACCGGATAAATTGAAGCATAAATGATATTTTTTTAATTATGTCAACATCAGTATCATCCACTTAATTTTTATTTGAATTTGGTCATTCGGCAAATTTTCCTCTTTTATTTCTTCGGTTGTAATTTTTTTTACCTTTTACAGTTATTCTACCAGAAATAAAACTAAACGATTTAAAAATAATAGCCTTTTATAAAAAAAAACATTAATAAAATGGAGCACTAAATTTGGTTACACGCCCCGTAATTTTTCGAAGTTGGATTACAGCCACAAAATATGCAACTGGAGTATCGATTTGATAAATCAAGTTATCAAACGGGCCATCAATCTTACATCACCTTGGCGAAGGAATAAATAAGAACATGTTCTTCAGTCCATACAAACACACACACACACACATATATATATATATATATATATCATACTTCTAACGTGTAACCTTTTAGTTCTTGCAGTGTTTTTTGTTAGATATTGGCCTATATTGTTGACCTATTAATATCTACTATTTGCAGATCTACCTACATTCATTAGAATATTACAATAAAATATGCTATTCGAATTTATGCAAGTAAACAATAAATACACATCCCCGGCTTCTAAGAATGTAGGTGAAATCTTCAAAACAAATGTGAGTGTATTCCGTGAGGTAATATTTAATACGTTCATATTTATGTGGGAAGATGACTATTTCATACCAGATAAATCGAAATATATTTAATTTTTACATCAATTATATCATCATGCAAATATATGTCTACACTTTTAAAAAATTCAGATATTATACATTCTATTTAATTTTTGACAAAATCATACACTAGTCGTCACGTGAAATATTATATCATCTAATTTTGTTGATCTAGATACTACACCAACTATCTTTGATGACAAGAATTCCACATATATAATAACTTTACTTTTATAATAAACAAAATAATTATTTAGTGAACTTATGGGGGTTCACAGATACTCCCAAAAAAAAAAAAATTAAAATAATAAACAGTGATGAACCTACTTCTTTTCAGTTCTTCTCAGTGAACCTGCGTCCGACGAGTTCATCACTGTTTCGCGGGCCCCATAACATGTGGCGGCCCGCGATTGGTTCAATTTTTTTTTTTAAATCAAACAAAAAAATTAATAATAAAAAATTATAAACTTGAACCCCAAGAGAGGGTTACTAATGGGGATGCTCTAACAAGTAAATAATCTTAATGTACAAGTAATTAGTTTCTTATGTACTAAAACAAATACACTGTGTTCCTTTTCAAACAAGTTGTTTTGTTCATTAATATTGGAAATTTCGAGGAATAAACTTATAATTCTTCCAGATTCAAAATCAGCTCTTATAAAGTTTGATTTAAGATATAGTTATACTAAAAAAAAATCAAATTAAAGTACAAAGAAACCAATATCTTTTTAGCAAAAAAAAAAAAAAAAAAAGAGAAACCAATATCTTTACAGTACTATTAAGGGAATTAAATCACCAACGCTTTAGTAGTTAGTTTTCAAACAAGTTAACAAAAACTTTGATGAACCTTTGTTTCTCACAGCATACGACAAAAATGCAACAGTGTTTTTTCTTAAACTTTTAGACAAAGCTAAACACCAGGCGGCTATCAAATTTTTTTGTCTGGAAGCTTCTTCTTAATTAACCAATCTTTTTTTTTTTTTTTTGCCTATCTTAATATATTATTAAAGCTCAAAAAGTTAATAAAAAAAAGACAAACACTAGATACATACTAAATCCGAAAGGCCAAAACCCATAAACAAAGACCACAAAGGTCCACCAGGCCACACAAATCCCTAGCCCAAAAAGAAAAAGTGAGGGTAATCCAGTTCCACCGCTCTCCGCCAAACGTGTGGAAGACCTACACACCAAAGAGACGCGTGGCGAAGGAATGAATCGTCCCCATCTCTACCGACTGGGAATAGCCGTCGGGACCGCATACTGTCACTCCACCGGAAACACGAGCCACCACCATCATCCACGACTTAAAGCTGTCACTGGAATAGACAAAACACTTTACCACCGGAATCCACCGGGACACTAACCACGACCACCGAAAAACACCTCCAACGACTGTATTGGAGATATAGGAATTCAATATCTTCCACACTTGCGCCAGAGCTTTGGAGAGCATCAATTGATTGAATCAAGATCACATCCAAACTCGGCCATCAAACACGAGAACTAAACGTTTCACACAGCTCGAACACTTCCAAGGGAACGATAGCCGGCGACCTCCACCGGAGAAGACACGGCGCGGCCCCAGAGTCCAAAGCCAGATATCCAATGAATGGGAGATGCGATACTGGAAATAAAAAACGGACATGCAACTTCGAAAAGCCCACGATGCCGGAACGGAAGCCAACCAAAATGATCAACAAAACAGAGCTTAAAAGCAAATCCCGACCGATGACGTGTCTGAAGGAACCCACCGTTGTCGGCCGGAAACTTAGATCGGAAAATTGATACCAAAGGTTGAGAGAGGTCGGAGCTTTCTCTCTCTCGTCAACCCTCATATTAAGTGTCGTTTTAGAAAAAAAAATTCGTTACAAAATAAGTGTCGTTTTCGATTTTTAATGCAAAATTTATTAATTTTATGCAAAATTTATTTTTCTATTGATTGAAATACGGTTAGGTGTATAGGTAATAGTGTTTTTTATAGGAAATGTACAAAATTAATTGTTTTCTTAATCCGTGTGCTGAAACCTAAAACGACACTTATAATGAAACAGATGGAGTAATTAATTAACCCATCTATTTATCGGTTTTTGATGTAAGTATTTTATTTCTATAAACTAAAACTAAATCCTAGTAATACACTAACCACCTCGGAAAAAGTTAAGATAAGATGTTATCAATTTCTTTACGACTATTCAATTTTCTGATTTTTTTTTTGGGAAGTTTACTCAAATATATAATATTTTAGGACAATTGACTAGAACCATACAGATCTTTTTTTTATTACTGGTATTTTTTAAATACCAAACGTGTCTTTTTTTAACGTTATCAGAAAAAATGTATTTACAAGAATACAATTACTTTTCACTGCCACGTAAGCGAAAACCCAGCGCCACGTAGGAATTCGGTTCTGTGTTTTCATTAAGTCAGTCGTAAATCACTTCATACGTCGTTACGGCTGATTTATTTCTACGTGTCGGCTGAATTAATAAACACGGCTAACTTAAGATGAAAAGGCTGATTTAAGAACATAAGTCAGCCGCCCGGTACGGCTGATTTACAAAAATGTGGCTGATTTATGGGATAACGGCTGACTTACATACACAAATTACGGCTAACTTATACATCGGCGGTTTGATTGATGGAATATTCGGCTGAGTTGTAGTTAAGACACGGCTGAGTTATTTTTCCATGGCTGAGTTAATGAATATCGACTGGCTTAGTTATTTAATTTACGACTGACTAATTGGATGTTGTTACGGCTGAGTTTATATTTAATCAGCCGTAATAGGATGAATTAACATTAAACTCAGCTTGTTTACGGCTGACTTATTAGCGAAAGATTAATTACTAGAATAGCATTTGTTTGACGACTGATTTATGTGACGATACAACTGATTTATGGTTTTTCATCCTAATTACGGCTGATTTCGGATCAAAAGATTACTTATGGAAATAGTATCCACGGTTCGGCTGACTTACATTGTACACGAGGGCTGATTTACGTAGGCTGAGTTATATATTCGTTTGTCGGCTGACAAACTGATTTTCCATGTCATCTGCCATGTCATCAACTCGGATTTGCCATGTCACTGCTAACAAACTACTTTACAACTATGTTTGTGTGTGTTCATCTTTTTCTTCATCTTCTTTATCCACCAATCTATCTTCTTCATCAAGACGCTCCATTTCGTTTAAAGAGAAAACGTCGACATGTTAGCTCACAGAAGTTAAAATCTCGAGGCTCATTCCAAAAACCCCCAAATTTGAAAATTAGGGTTCTTTAGAAGAGAGGATTAATTGTAAGTCTCTTTCGTCAAATCCGAGATCATATACTATTTTTTTTTACTTGAGCATTTTGTGTGTTTCGCCTTGGTATTGTTTCAATCATTTTTGTGTGTTGTGAAGTAGAATTCGATGGATCTAGGGCGTGGAATCCCAATGAGATGCGACTGTGGAGCTGCTACTGTTGTGTTAGCGTCAAATACCGCAAGGAATCCGAGAAGAAGGTTTTATCGTTGTGGAGCAATTTCGGGTGAAAACCATGTTTTCAAATGGCTTGATGAAGCACATGATGAAGAGTTTGTAGTTGTGGCAAACAAACTGGCGACGATGGAGCAAGATTTGGCCGACATAAAAGCAGACTTAGCTGATATGAAGAACGACATAAGTGAGAACGTAGCACTTATCGAGTGTCTTAGGGGGAAGTGTTAGATGTATTAGTTGTTGTTGGGAGAAATAAAAATGTAGTCTTTTAATTATCATTTAATTATGTTGGAGTTATCGTTTAATTTACGGCTGAGTTATCGTTAATTTACGGCTGAGTTATTATTTAATTATGTTGGAGTTATCGTTTAATTAACGGCTGAGTTATCGTTAATTTATGTCTGAGTTATCGTTAACGCAAAGTGTTATCAAACTTTGAAAATAATAAAGTATTATCGTCTCGATGTTATAAAGGCCTCGATATTAGTTCTGAGCCATATTTTCCACACTTCTGAAGCGCCATAATTTATTATAAACACGGTCAAATCAAGAAAGACGAAACGTCCCATTAAACGTTTAAATCAGTTTTTAAATACTAAAGTAATAAAAGGCCTCGATATTAGTTCTTAGCCGTATTTTCTACACTTTTGACGTATTTTCCACACTCAGTCGTCCCACTAATATAAACGGCTGAGTTATATTCTGAGTTAAATAATAAAGTATTACCATCTTGATCTCTATGAAGGCCTCGATGTTATATTAACCAACATGGCTGAGTTATATCAACCATCATTGCTTAGTTATATTAACCTTACATTAATAGATTATTTCCCGATTCTTGAATTGCCTGAAGAGATTCAGGCGTTAGTGGTTGAACGTGTGGCCGGTAAATCCTTCCAAGATCTCTATGGCCTCAGAGCATCGTGCAAGTTGATCAAGGCGTTAGCAGATCGGCGTAGTGTATGCCATTTTTACGATGTATTATTCGTTCCCTGTGGATTCAATATGCCTGCTGAGTTGTTGAAAACTTGCTACGCGGAGAGAAATCCAAGCACACTTTATATGAAGGGTATACAGTTTTTCTTCACATTTAACCTTCAGGAAGAAGGACTTTCTTTCATGAAGCTTGCAGCGGATGAAGGATATGAGCGTGCTGTGTGTACATACGCAATGACTAGAAAAAGATTTTGGGGTGATGAGGAGTATTTTGCTCGTTTTACAAGGGAATCAGTTGATAGGAACGGGAAACTAGTTCGATCTCTAAAATGGGCATCGGGTTCTCTTCACGGTGACGAGTTTCGGGCAAAGAGGGACGAGTTCATTTCAACCATTGTTCCTTCGTTCTATAGTTGCCAAGGTGTTCCTGTTTTGGAGCGAGATTGGGTCTTGTGGTTCATTGAAAACAGTAAGGGTGACAAAATGTGTAACCGCTGTTTCTGGATCAAAGAGGTGGGGCTCTTCTTCCGTGAGTTTGAACCGATGAGCGTGATTAGGGACACAAGGGAGTGGTGAAGATGTATTGTATAGAATCTTATCTTTTTTTAATGTACTTTGCTAAAACATTATTATGGATGGGTTATGTTTTACTTTATGGCTGGGTTGTCTTTTAATTACGGCTGATTTTTGTTTATGGCAGGGTTCTCTACAATTACGGCTGAGTTTTAAATTCATAATGACTGAGTTATCGTTAATTGGCTGTGTTATTTAAATACGACATGACTGAGTTATTTAAATGCGAGATGGCTGAGTTATTGTTACTTTAAGGCTGAGATAATGCTAACTTCTTGGCTGAGTTTTGTAAAAAAATCCAAGATACGAGCAAGGAATCCGCCATGTCATCAACTCGGATTTGCCATGTCATCACTAACGAACGAAATTTACAACTTGGTTTATGAGACTATTCATGTTCTTCTGCATGTTATTTAGCTGTCGTTTTCATCTTTCTCAGTTGGTTATGAATCCGGTAGCTATTGTTTCCGGTAACTGGATTAAGAAAAACATATATGTATTCAACGTCGACAGAAGAGGGTGTAGAGTTCTTCATTTAGATGAGAAAACAACATATGAAGATTTCGCAAAGACTGTTCTCAATGATTATGGATTGAATGCTTTGAGGGATCATATTCAGCTTAATTACATGTTCTCGAATAAAGCATTGAAAACAATGCCGTACGACACTCCACCAGTTTACGTGTCCAATACTCGACAATTGCAAGGTTTTCTAAGCCTAAAGAAAATCAAACAACTACGTCTCTGTGTGGAGATTACGGAGAACAGAGCAGGAGAGAAGAGTAAAACATTTTTCAGCTTTAGCTCAGAAGTAGAAGCTTCAGTAGTTGAGTCTAGAGACGAAAATTACAGTGGGAGTTACGATGGTTGCAGTTTGGAGAAGGAACAAGAGGACAATGAGAATGACTGCTCTAGTAATGTGGAAGGAGAAAAACACGACGTAGTCGGAGAAGATGAAATAGGCAAAGAAAACGAAGAAGATGATGAATTTGAAAGCCGATTTGATATGTTTGACGATTCGGACGGTGCATCATCTGAAGATGATAACTTCAGCTCATACGGTGAGTCTCCTACAGAAGAAAGAGATTCACCAACGCTACCTCCTAAAAAGAGATATCAGAACTTCTCGATGAGCAGATCTAAAGGGAATCTGGACATTCTAAGGTTGGAGATGTCGTCGATATACATTGCGGTAGGTCAACGATACGAGAGTAAAGACGATTTGGAGAGATGACTGAAACTTCTTACAGTGAGGCATCAATTTGATTTTCATGTAGAAATATCAACCCCGACATCATACATTGTTAAGTGTTGGGTTGATGGATGTCTCTGGAGAGTTCGTGCTTCTACCCAAGGAGAATCCCCGGCGTTTTATGTTCGTATTTACGATTTGAAGCACACATGTTCCTGCACAGAGCGTTCTAATCGATCTCGACAAGCAACACCAGATATTTTAGGAGAGTTGTACAAGAACTTTCTCGGCGACGTTGGTCCGGTTGTTCGCCCTACGAGCGTCGGAATAGCTATCACTAAGCAGTTTGGTATAAAGGTAATTACTTTGTTGTGGCTAAGTTATTTTAAGGATACGGCTGAGTAATATCAAATGTAGCGGCTGACATATTCATACAATGCGGATGGGTTACTATAATGTTAGATGCGGCTGAGTTACAGTAGAGATAGGGTTGAGTTATTTTTACGTTGTGGCTGTCTTAATTATTTGTTGCGGCTGAGTTATGAGGATAATTTTTTCATGTGAACAGATGGATTATTGGAAATCACACCGGACGCTGAAATTTGCAAGGGAAATCGATGAGGGAACACCTGAGTGTGGGTTTGAAAGCTTGCCTTCTTACTTATACATGATAAGATGGGCAAATCCGAGTACAGTTACGCGTCTTCAAATCGATGAGCTTGGAAGATTCATGTATGTGTTTCTTGCCTTTGGTGAGAGCGTAAATGGGTTTCCTTTCATGCGCAAAGTTGTTGTAGTCGACGGTACGTTTCTCAATGGTAAATACAAAGGGACGCTAACAGCACTAGCTCAGGACGGTAACTTTCAGATTTTTCCAATAGCCTTCGCAGTGGTTGACACAGAAAATGATGATTCGTGGCATAGGTTTTTTCCGCAACTAAAACTTCTGATTCCTGCGATAATCTCGGATAGGCATAACTCGATAGGGAAAGCAATTAGAAATGTGTATTTGTTAGCTGCTCGGGGAATATGCACCTACCATTTATATAAGAACATATTGGGATGGTACAAAGGAAAAGATGCATTCCGTCTGGTGAAGAAAGCGGCGAGATGTTTTAGGATGTCTGACTTTACTGCGATTTTCGAGGAGATTGAAGTGATTAATCTTGCACTCCACGGCTGCCTCCAAAGAGCTGATGTCCGACTGTGGGTGCGTGTTCATTTCCTGGGCGAGAGGTACAATTTGATGACTACAAACATAGCGGAATCAATGAACAGAGCATTGTCGAATGCTAGAGGTCTAAACATTGTTCGAATATTAGAATCAATACGGGTTATGATGACCAGATGGTTTTCTGAACGGAGAGAGGATGCCAGATCGCAGCCAACGACGCTTACGCGTGGTGTCGAGAAACTACTACATGTAAGTTAGTACAGTAAAAATTAGTCTATCTTTAAATTCATAAAATTCTTAAGTCAGCCTTTGTAGTTCTTAAATCTGCCGTAATATGTAATAAGTCAGTAATTTCATATTTATTCTTTTTTTGTTAACAGGGTCGTGTAACTGCCGCCAGAGATTTGACGGTCCAAAGGATTGATGATCATCACACTGAAGTTAAATATGGATCTTTTAGCGAGTCTTTGAATGTTGTTAATTTGGTAGAGCGAAAGTGCACATGTCGGTGTTTCGAACGCGAGAAATTACCATGTGTACACGCAATCGCAGCTGCAGAGTACAACAATGTTTGTCGTATATCCTTGTGTAGTCCTTACTATAACAGTGCATATTTGGTGAGCGCATACGCTGAACCGGTCATGTCGGCTGACTCAGCGCAACCTGTTCCAGAAATCATGGCTAACCAACCGTGCTTGCCCACGTCTATCCGTCAACAGCCACTAAGACCTAAAAAAAATAGGATGAAATATGCTTTAGAAGTTGCACATTCAAAACAAACGTCATAGGAAAGAATACACATGTTCTCGATGTAGACAGAGTGGACATAATGCGAAATCTTGTCCGATGTAAGCAAGTGTTGTAGGGATTTTCATGTTTTTGTATTACCTTTGTGTTTTTGTTTTAATGTTTTTTGTATTACGGCTGGATTAGGGATTTTCATGTTTTATATTACAGCTGTGTTTTTGTTTTCATGTAAATGTATTACGGCTGGATTAGAGATTTTCATGTTTTTGTATTACGGTTGTGTTTTTGTTTTCATGTAAATGCATTACGGCTGGATTAGGAATTTTCATGTTTTTGTATTACGACTGGGTTTTTGTTTTCAAACGGCTGATTTATTGAATGAATTTGTATTACGGCTGGGTTATGGAATAACTTCCCGCCCAAAATAAGAAACGTCGCGATTTTAAAATCGTTTTACTGTCCATAAATAAGGCACTTCTCGGACAATTATATGTTCAACTCTCTATTTTTTACACAATTGCTCTCTGTCTCTCTTCTTGAATTGCCTGAAGAAATTCAGGCGTTGGTGGTTGAACATGTGGCCCGTAACTCCTTCCAAGATCTCTGTGGCCTCAAAGCATCGTCCAAGTCGATGAAGGCGTTAGCAGAGCGGCGTGGTGTATACCATTTTTACGATGTGTTATCCGTTCCCTGGGGACTCAATATGCCTTCTTCGTTGTTGAAATCTTGCAACGCTGAGGGAAATCCTAGCACACTTTATATAAAGGGTGTACAATTCTTCTTCTCATTCGGCCGTAAAGAAGAAGGGCTTTCTCTCATGAAGCGTGCAGCAGATGCAGGATATGAGCGTGTTGTGTATACACATGCAAAGACTCAAGCAATCTTTTGTTGTGATGGGCAGTATTTTGCTGGTATTCCAAGAGAATCAGTTCAGAGGATAGGGAAACTAGTGCGATCTGTGAAATGGGGATGGGGTTTGTGGCATTCTGACGAGTTCCGCCAAAATAGGGCCGTGTTCGTTTCAGCTTATGTTCTGTCGTTCTACTGATGCCAATGTGCAACACATGTGGAGCGACAATGTCTCTGCTTGTGGCACATTGATATGACTAAGGATGACAACATGTGTGAGCACTGTTTCTGGATCAAAGAGATTGGCACGTTCTTACATGATTTTGAACCGATAAGCGTTATTAGGGACACAAGGAATTGGTGAAGATGTAATCTATCATAATCTTATCTTTTTAAGTTCTTTGATACGCCATTATGTATGTCTGACTACAAATTAATGTAATGAAGACTTAGTTATTGTTTCTTTTGGCTGATTTATAGTTTAATTACGGCTGAGTTACTTTTTTATCACGGCTGAGTTATTGTTTTCAAGCACACACATCATGCAAACATTAACAAACATCATGCAGAGTTATTAACAGCGTTATTAATTATGCTGAGTTATGGTTTTATGACGGCTGATTTATTGTTTCTTTTGGCTGATTTATAGTTGAATTATGGTTCAATTTATGTTTAATTATGGCTGAATTATCATTAGTTTAATTAGGATGAGTTTTGGTCACATAATATGAAGTTATATTAGCATTAAACACCAGGCGAAAAGAGGTTAATTTACTTGCATTGCAAAACGTTCCGATTTGTTAATTTGCGTGCAGACATGTAAAACATCAATTAAATACTTAGTCCAATCAAGCAAGCGGAGGGAGTAATAATTAGCCTCGATATTCTCATATTGTTAGCGGAGTTAAAGTATAAATCGTCTTGATATTATAAAGATATCGATAGTTTCCACACGCGCCACCATTAATCGACAACTCAGTCCAATCAAGCAAGTGGAAACGTCCCATTAATAATGAAAGTGGGTGAGTGAGTTACTTTATACGTTTTGGCTGAGTTAGCTTAAAGTTGTGAGTGAGTTACCTTATGCGTTTTCAGATTACTTGACGGCTGAGTTACTGTAATACGTTAAGTCTGAGTTACATAAAACATAGGCTGACTTATATGTACAAAATATTACTAAACAAAGAAGTAGTAGTAGGAAAGTAACGACATTCCAACCCCACAAATAACCACATTCCTCAAACACTGATCCTGACTCATACATTCTTCTCCTTTTCCCTCAGACGCCGTCTTCATTACTTCAATCTCTTTCTCTAACCGATCAACGTTAAGTCTGAATTCCGAGATGTCTTTTTTCATGCCACTTATCAGTGACTTTATATCCTCAACCTCTTCAACCAAACACTCATCCGCCCATTTGAATAAATGTCTCTGTTTTCACAATATAACCAGATCTAAGTATTACGTTACAGAACATGCGAAATAAAAACCAAAACAAAACGAACCTTATTGTATTCTTTTCTGCAGCAATAGTACAATCTTCCTGGATTTGTAGCGGTTCCAGATGTAGAAATGTAACAGGGTTCACCACACCAACATTGTTTCGGCGTTCCTCTTTCCGCGTTCAAACGTCGTCTGTAAGAATTTCCTGAAACGCAAGCTGAAGAAGACATTTTGATTCTCAAAACAATTTCAGAAACAAAATGGAATTAAATGGAATTTTGATGAAACGGCGTTGTTTACTAATTTCCTTTTTATTAAATATAATAATATTTAAATGTCCCGATATTGTAAATCCCTCGACACATGCGTGGCAGCCGTGTATTTCAAACTCTTAATAATTAGCCTCGATATTAGGTTTGAGCCGTTTCATTTTCCACACGCCCCATAATTAATCGACAACTCAGTCCAATCAAGCAAGCGGAAATGTCCCATTAGAAATGTATTATATTAACATTCACAGCTGGGTTTTGGCTGTGTTTTACTATGGCTGAATTATCATTAGTTTAATAACGGCTGAGTTTCAGTCACTTATGGCTGGGTTTATGTTTAACTAACATTCACAACTGAGTTACCTTATACATTTTGGCTGAGTTAACTTAAAGTTGTCAGTGAGCTAACATTCACAGCTGAGTTACCTTATACGTCCTGGCTGAGTTATTTTAACTGATACGGCTGAATTATATTCACATTATGGCTGAGTTATAGTACTTAACATAAAAGAAATTTGAATTCGACGTGTTTACTTTCAGGAACCGAAATTATCAGACTCAAAATATAGACAAGGCATCACTTTCAGAAACCAAAATTGTCAGGACCAAACTCTTCAGACATGTGGACGAGATCACACCAAACTCTTGTTAACATCCACGGAGGCTTGTCGCCTCCGTTTGCCCAAGTTCTCTTCAAATGGCGCATCTGGCAACGAAATAGCGTTCTGGCAACGAAATAGCGTTCTGGCCACAAGATTAAAAGGTGTCCAAAGTGTCGAATTATGCCTTCGATCCCACGTGTTTTTGCGCTACAACAAAAAAGATTACAAAACTGTTGAGAACACAAAATAAAAATAACTCAGCGACGCTATGCTGCCAATTTAAGTGGACAAATTGTTCTTACAGCGAGTTGATTTAACCAGCGTTCCTTCAAATGATCGGGAATGGCACGGTATGTCGGCCAATCTTGAACCCATCCTTCTGCAAGAATCGACGGGATGACGAGGGAGAGATCACTTAAGAATTTGAACCAGATAGTATTGGTTGTGTCAAGCAATTCTCTCGGACCATGGTATAGAAGAGGGAGGTTTTCACGATTTGCAGAGCTTAGTATCGTATTGACACTGTTCTCTAACATCGTTGAATAACCAGGAACAATTGGCATAACTTTTGATGGGGATAAAGAGATATTGTTTAGGTTTTTCCTAGAGAGAGAAAGGTGTAAGAGAGGAGACAATATATAGAGAGGTACAGAACGTCAAACGCCTCGAGTTAAAATTTCCCAATAATCAATTATCTTTTTCCCGCCAAACGTCAAGATTAAGTTACACTTTATGGCTGAGTTACTTTAACATTTATGGCTGACTTAGTAAATGGAGTTTAGGGTTTAGGGTTTCTTATTTAGGGTTTAGGTTTGCTTATTTAGGGTTTAGGGTTGCTTATTTAGGGTTTAGGGTTTATGGTGCAAGAAATATTATAAAAATGTGCATTCATAATAAATAACACAATACTCGTTTATGAGTTTTGAATTATGCTCACACATTATATATATCAGTTAAACTATGAGTAATTGTAAAAAAACATATACCTCAAGATCATGATTGATTCTAAACTCGTAAATTCAATAAAGAAGACACATTCAGTTGATTATATATTCACTTCAAATTTATAATTGGAGTTTCAATTTAACATTTTAAAGTATAAACATTTAATTTTTTTTGATTCTAGGGTATGTTTGAGGTATGGCTGAGTTGTAATATCGTAACGGCTGACTTATACTAATCGATACGACTGAGTTATATAAACATTTTACGATTCTAGGGTATGTTTGGGGTAAGGCTGAGTTACACATTTACGACACGACTTGGTTATAAAAACGATAAGACTGAGTCAAATACTTAATAAAGTACAAAATAACATTAGTCGAGTACAAAACAACAGCATAAGTCAAGTACAAACTAACAAACACATGTTCAATTAGGCAGCCAACTGCTCATCACATAATTTCCTTCCTCATCGAGGATCTCTGCTGCCATCTTCATCCGTAAACCTTGAATATTTTATCGTTTATCCCATCAAACGTTACACCAAGCGCTAGACACTCCACAAACTTCAACGAATACACCCCGCAATCGCCAATCTGGGTGTTTTGTGGAGTGCATCTTTTGCTCCTCCTTCTGAATGAGAACTTCTTCTTACTAGGGGCTCGGATATTTGCAGGAATATGCTCACTCAACATATACGGAATCATGTGCATCAGCGGTTTAAATGAATTTAGAATTCTCTGCTCACTTCCGTGTGTTACCTCTCCAAAGATTGGATCGTAGCAATCAATCTTCTCCTTCTTCAGATCCACATGATACGCAACCCAGTGATTTCCGCCGGTTTGAAGACATCCGTACAAGTGATCCACATCTTCATACCACTTCAAGTTTGTTGGACAGTGATCGGGAAGCTTACCCTTTACCATATTTTTCAAAACCATTGACTTTGAAATTGAACATACTAGGTTTTATCTTGAACTGAGTGAAATCGTGAATCAAAAAACTTTGCCACCAAAGGTCAACAAGGCAATCCGCTTGGACCAGAATGGAGTGGGATTTCGCACGGACCTTTTAATGAGGACGGTCAAATACGCAACGACAAGCTATACAAATAATATTAACAAGTCAGTCGTGATATAATAAAAGAATATGTAAGTCAGCCGTAATATAATATATAACTCAGCCGTACTAAAAGAATATGTAAGTCAGCCGTAATCAAATATATAACTCAGCCGCAATATAATAAAATTAATATATAACTCAGCCGCACTAAAGACTTACATTATCAAACACCCCTCCATATTCCTTTTCCGGCCACGGTCTTTCATGGATGAGTATGCTGTAGAAATCACCCTCATGATCAGCGGAGAGAACTGCTGGTTTATCTGCTGGTGCTGGTGGTTTGGGTGGAATTTCCTTAATGTGTTGCATCAGTTTTTCGAGTAGCACCGGATCAACAGGTGCTAGAGGGTCATATATTACTGATGAAGGAGTAACAGTTTTCCTCACGCACGCCGTTCCATTCTCTCCTACATACGGAAAAACTGCTGGTGAAGAAACTGCCGCCTTTGAAAAAACCCTTTTGGAGTTAACTGAACACTTTTCTCCCGATATTCCTTAATTATGGCAGATCTAACCAGTTTAGATCCCTCGACGTCAGACTCCGGCGCGAATTCGTTCTCTCCTCCAACAACTTCGTTAGTCACATCAGCAAATACACTGTCCTCTCCATATGGAGTCACCTCTTTGTTCTTTGACTCAGCCTGTTTTCGCTTCTTTAGCACATCCTCTTTTTTCTTACCCACAGCCTTTTGTTTCTTCTTACCCTCAGCCTCTTTTTTCTTATCTTCAACCTCTTTTTTCTTAGCCTTAGCCTCTTTTTTCTTAGCTTCAGTCGCTTTTTTCTTAGCCTCAGTCGCTTTTTTCTTAGCCTCAGCCTTCTCCTTCCTCTTAAACGAAGCATCTGCCTGCGCTGCTTTTTTCTTCTCATCGGCTTCCTCACCCTTAACAATATGTTTGCCCCTGCAGCCGCGTCCATAGGCTGGAACCTTAGCATCCTTATCATCCTTAGTAGCCTTTGAAGGAGAAACTAATACGAAATCAACATGTTGACTATCAAGATCAGTAGCTTTAGCGACACTACCAAACTCCTCAGCCAAAGTCCTTTTATTCCTTATCAAGCACCTTTGCCAAATTCTTTTTCGGTCCAAAAACCTTACCAGGAGTCGCAGCTAACGCTGGACTATTGACAGAATTCTGCTGCGTTTGAACACGCGGTGATGCCAACGTTAAAGATTTATCTGCTGATGGTGGAGAGGGGTTATCATTGTTTTCGGGAATTTTCCCAACTCCCAACACTTTCAGACGCTCCTCCAGTAAAGCTTTCACGCTGTCATCAATGGTCTTTTGGTCCATCAATGGTATGTTCCGGTCTAACTCGTAAGCTTCCAACTGTGAGTCAAACTGCTCAAATTTCCTGGAAATATTATCCAGAGTACTCACAATGGTCCTCAGAGTCGCTTTGTTCTCCAACTCCAAATCTTTGCTACCTTCCTTCTCGCTAAAACCCTTTCCCGCTGCAGCAACTTCAGACTCATTCTGTGTCTTAACTTTCTTCTGCTTCTTAGTGGGTGGCTCAGCTTCTGACGAAACTCCACCCTTCATTTTCTTCTTCTTCTCATTCCCCTTCCCCTGCGCATTACCCTGTGTATTCCCATGCACTTCCCAAAAACTTTTCACAAATCTACCTGCATGTATGTCTGTTATCAAGCTAACGAGTTATGGGTCGTCAGGTTCACCCGGCCATTTAGGATACATCTCTTCAATTGAGTCCTTCAAAACAATTCTCCTCACACGCACCTGCAACACCAGGTTATAACACATAACTCATCCATCAAAATAATGAATCAGCCATCAAATATAATAAATCAGCCATCAAAAAACTAAAAACTCAGCGTTAAACCTTACCTCGCCATGCTCTTTGATTTCGGCAGCCAACAAGTTATCAAAACTTGCACGTGTACGCTTTCCACCCCATCGCAAAAGCGAAACGTCTTCATTATTCACCACCCTCCCAAAATTCTCACCGAAGCAGACGACGATTCATACGCCCAAATCAATAACGCGACGGTCATGCCGCTTATTGTGTATGACCCTCCTTCTGGAGCCAACGTTTTAATAGAGTCAATGAGAACTTCGTATGCAGTCCGACCCCATGGCTTCATCGTCGAATACCCTTATTGCACTTTCAAAAGGTATCCTTGAATGGTGATGCAAACAATAGACTCCCATGACTTGAAGAAGTAGCAGCCCTAACCACTTACGCTTTTCAAAACTCCAAAGCGGACAGAACGCTAATGCTTCCTTCAGTTCATCTAACTTGGGTCCCATCCCAAGCGGCACCTTCAACTCCTCCCAAAACTCTTTGTATTGATCAGGTTCAAACCTTTCTGTTGGCAATGGACCTGTGTTTAACCCAGTGATCTCACCAAACTCGAGCAAGCTAAACCTGATAGCCTCATCAACCACGAGACACCATATTTACCTCTTATGTACTCGCAGCTGTCTACATAGTAGATAGTGTACGGTCCTACCAGACCATACGCTTTCGCATCCAGCTAGCCTAGCAACTATTCCAATGGGAGAGTTCACCATTTCTTCCCATACATGAAGTCCAATTGTTTCTCTAATGTGGGGGAAATTTCCTAGACGGAAATTGTGATTAATATCTTTTTTTTCCAGGTTAGAAGATCCTTCAGGGTAAAGTCTTGGAGGGTAATCCCATGATTTAACTTCAGCAACATCCATCTGATCATATAACCCAACAATAAATCAGCCACAAGATAACAATAACACATATGTACTATAACAATAACTCAGCCACAAAATGCTTAAATAATTGAGTCACAACATAACAGTAACTCAGCCACAACATAAAAGTAACTCAGCCACAACATAACATTAACTTAGTCACGACACAGCGATAACTCAGTCGCAACAAAACCCTAACTCAGACGCAACAAAACCCTCAACAAAACCATATCACAACAACAACATAACCCTATCTCAGTCGCAACAAAATATAATATATAACGTCGCGATATCCTACCCGAAAAGACGAACTCGTAGATAAGAATGCGGCGAACACGGCGGCGAAGACGATATCGTACAAACGATTGAAGACGACGATTTCGGGCACGACGATAACGGAGAAAACAGAGTATCACGACAGAGAGTTAGTTCGGGGAAGAGGAAGTAAACACAGACAATGTCGATGACGGAGAGTGGGAGTATCCTCGCGGTTCCTTCTTCGAGATGACAAAGACAATGTTTTTAGTTAGTTTTTTTTTTTTTACTTCTATGTAGTTATGATGAAGAAGAGACGGTTTGGTTTCTATTATGATGATGTGTATATTTAATTAGTGATGTGGATTTAATGTTTAAAAATAATTTCAATTAAAAAAAAAACTAACCAAATGTCTTTATTGTCATTTACTAGGGGTATCCAAACATTCTATTAATTTTTAAAAGATGTATGATACTCTAGTAATAAATCAACTTTTCTTATACATTCTAGTAATTTTCTCTTTTTTTTTTTTGCATTAGAATTGTTTGAACTAGTAATGCATTTTAGAACAAAACGAGACCTCACCCTACACTTTAGCAAAATTTGGCCAAATATCGTAAGTATAGGGAGTATATTGTATACTATGTTTTAATAAGGTTAAAGGACTTTGGACAATTTGTGGTTTTCTTATTTCTACATCTTAAATAGTTTTTAAATTTTAGAAAAGCAATGATAAGTGGAGGGCGTTATTGTCTTTCTTATCACGTACTGCTATAAATAATATTGCTCTCCAAAAGATTTCTGTCACAGACTTATTTGTCATTTCTTCTTACTCTCCCAAATGATGGAATTTAACTGTGTTCAATTTCTCCAAAACAAGACTATTCTTGTCACCGGCGCTACCGGTTTCCTTGCCAAAGGTATGTTTCTTTAATTTTTCTGTTTGCTTATGGTTAATTCTAATCAACTTCGTCTAAGATACGTTAAGACTGACTAATGAATTTGCTTGAAGTTTGGAGAAAAAATAAAATCAGGATTGGCACATATTAATTTCCTTCAAAATCTCGATTAACTTTTAATCGTTTTTCTTTGAAAAAAAATCTTTACTATATATATATATAACACACTTAGTAGAAGTATCATACTATCCGTATATTTAATGTGCATTTAGTTTATATATAACCATTTCAGGTAGTATTCATACATGAAATGGAGTAACTCACTATTTTTTTCTCTTTTGGTGTAAATTTTATGGAGTAGCTCACTATTATCACCTGACACATAATTATCATTAACTTTTATTAGTTTTTGTCGAGAAAATTCTGAGAGTACAACCAAATGTGAAAAAGCTGTACCTTGTGGTGAGGGCATCCGACAGTGAAGCTGCGATGAAACGCTTACGAGCAGAGGTGATATATTAAGAAAACCTAACTCACTACATAATATATATGTGAACGAACAAATATTCGTATATGAAAGGAGTGGGTTCATTTCTTGATGTTTATTAGTCTGATTTGTTTCATGATATATACATACATAACAGGTGTTTGAGAAAGATCTTTTCAAGGTGTTGAGAGAGAATATTGGCGAAGAGAATTTGAATACATTGTTGTCTGAAAAAGTTGTCCCGGTAGCAGGTGATATTTCGACCGATTGTTTTGGCGTGAAAGACTCTAATCTCAGAGAACGTATGCAAAAAGAAATTGATATTGTTGTAAATGTCGCAGCCACAACAAACTTTGACGAAAGGTACTAGCTACAAGACATTTGCTTTTTAAATCAGACTAAAATTGTGTCATTAATGTTGCATATGAAAAAGATATGACGTTGGGCTTGAAATCAACACATTTGGAGCTCTCAATGTCCTTAACTTCGCCAAAAAATGTGTTAAAGCACAATTGCTTCTCCATGTCTCAACGGGTGAGTGTTTTACGTACGTTTATTCATCTAGTTTCCTTTAAGGAAATTATTTCAATGTTTATTTCTGTGATATGTTTTCTGAAACTTATAGTCGTGTATGTTTCTTTAGCTTATGTTTGTGGAGAAAAGTCTGGTCTCCTACGTGAAAAACCATTCGCAATGGAAGAGATTCGTAACGAAGCTGGTCATCAATTGGATATAAACTTTGAAATGGATTTGATGAAGAAAAGATTAAAAGAGCTCCATGACCAAGATTGTTCAGATGAAGACATTACTCTCTCCATGAAGGAACTCGGAATGGAAAGGTGAGTGTTGTTGATGATTAAAAAAGTCCTTTGTACTTATCAGATTTGATCGATGAGATATAATTTCGTAAGTATGTTGATTATTAGGGCAAAGCTCCATGGATGGCCAAACACATATGTTTTCACCAAATCAATGGGAGAGATGCTTATTGGTAACCATAGAGAAAGTCTTCCTCTTGTCATCATCCGTCCCACGATGATCACCAGCACTCTTTCTGAACCATTTCCTGGTTGGATCGAAGGGTTAAGGTAGCTTTATTATCCATTGGGAATCTGAATTTTGATTCTAGAAGATAAAACCAACATGCCGTTGGTCCATAACAGACCTTTTTAACCAGACCCAAAAATCCGAACCGACCCGAAAAATCAAAGCAAAACTATATAGATACATATATGGGTACAAAACTTTCAACCCAAAAAATTTGGATCGATAAGAATTGATCTACACCCAACCTGAAATTTATAAAGCATAAGACTGTAACTACAGTTGTAGTGAAATTTTATTTGAAAATTTCAGTTTTGTAATATTTATAGGCACTATGAAACTTGGATATAGTAAAGGTGGGATTACTTCAGGGGTTAAAATTGCATTTGTAATTATTTCAGGATCTAAAATTATACTCCTGTATGTTTTAGAATTTTCACACAAATTAAAGAAAAATGTCATTAAATGATTATATTTTGTGATTAGCTATTTCTCATACTTTCTATCCAATCAAAATTCAGTAAATGCAATTGATATCTTCGAAGTTTATAGTTTACCATTATTATATGCATTGAAAATGTGAAATATGTATTTTTTTTATAAACAATTTTTTTTTCTAAAATATGGATTATATAGAAATAGATGGAATATTTTTTTTTGTAGATTCGTGGAATAAAGAGCATATTATCGAATTTCCGGTTAATTTGATTAATTGTGTTGGGTATAGTTTCGAGATTTAGATGAAAAGAAAAAAAAACTGAAATCGAATGAAATTTGAGAAGATTTTGGATTTTTATTGGTATCAAACATTTGGATAAGAACCGATCCAGGCAAGACTGACCTACTTATATGGATCAAAAATTCATCCACCCGAAAGGCCCGGACCCAATGAGAATCTATCTACCCAAACCCGACCTTCAGGCCTACCAATCTGTGTTTAGAATTTTTGTATCTTTATGTATTACAATTATTCACATTATTAAATAGTATTTGAATGTAGAACTGTAGACAGCGTGATTGTTGCATACGGAAAGGGAGTGCTCAAGTGTTTTCTTGTCGATGTGAACTCAGTCTGCGATATGGTAAGGTCACTAACTAGAAATGTCCCTAAATATTTATCTATTCAAATTTTTATATTTTTAAAAATGAGATCAAAATAGCTCCAGATTTTGATGTAAATGTGATGTAATATGGAAAACGTTGTCGACAGATACCAGTGGATATGGTGGCAAACGCGATGATCACGGCTACAGCTACACATGCTGGAGGTTCAGGGGTTCACATGGTGTACCATGTTGGTTCATCGCACCAAAACCCAGTGACATTTGGAGAAATTCATGAGATTTCCGTTCGTTACTTTACTAAAAGCCCTTTGCGTAGTCGCAATGGCTCGCTCATTGCCGTCTCAAAAGTGAGGCTTATATCAACCATGGCTTTGTTCAGCCTGTACATGACCCTACGTTTCAAACTACCTTTACAGGTACTAATATCTTATGGTGTTAATGTTTCGAGATATGACTAGATTTTATAAAGACATTGTTTTCTTCATAGTTTTGATGTATAGTTAATCTTTCTGTCTTTTCTTTCAAAATCAGTTGTTGAAATTAATTGACATAATATATCCTTGGAGAAGCGGAGATAAATACGGAGACAAGAACCACAAAATCAATATGGTGATGAGATTGGTAGAGCTTTACGAGCCTTACGTACTCTTCAAGGGCATGTACGTACGAATTGTGTGTTGTAACGTTTATCACTATTTTGAAATGTTCTATTTTAAATTTATTGCACAATACATTTTTCAGATTCGACGATAGGAATACTAAGAGCTTATGCGCCAATCAAAAAGAAGATGAGACAAAAACTTCAAAGGGATCGATGTTTGATTTTGACCCAAAAGGCATTAATTGGGGAGACTACCTCACAAGTGTACATATTCCTGGCCTCATCACACACGTACTTAAGAAATAAAAACAACAAACGCAGTTTATTGATGAACTCTGCATGAATCACCAATAAAACAGCAACTCATGATGGAAAAGTATAATTTATTTGTAACACAAACGTAATTCTTTTGAATTAAGATTTATCTTCTGTTTTTCTTGTAATGGAATTAGTGTGCTACTTATTTGACAATACTGCTCTCGTAATTCCAAAAAGTATGATATTATCATTTTCTGTACAAATATGATATTATCAGTTAGGTATATATTATTATTGTGTTATAATTTTATTGTTTGTTGTTTTGACTAAATGTTAGTTTTCTTTAAAAAATACCTTCCATGATTTTAATCATAATCTAAAAATTTAAAGTTTCTCTAGCATGCTACCTGAGCATCATTAGTAATAGGTTTCTTTATCAACTATTTTCTAAATAAATATATTAGTATTTTAAAGTAAAATAACTACATAATTAAAAGTTAATGCACTACAAGAAAACACGCTGAATTCCGACAGAGGTTCCGACGGACTTCAATGTCGTTGGACGTTTGTGACGGATTTCCGACAAATTTCTGACGAAAACCAAAAATTTGAAGTCGTCGAAATTCCGTCGGCCATTTCCGACGGAATTCCGACGAAACATGGCTCGTCGGAATTTTCCGACGACTTTTCGACGACATTCCGATAAAACATGTAACCGTTGTAGTCGTCGGAAATTCGTCGGAATATACCGACGAACTTCCGACGACATTCCGATTAACAGATATAACCGTTACCGTCGTCGGTATTCCGTCGGAATTTTCCGACGAATTTCCGATGAACCATGTGACCGTTGCCGACAAATATATATGACCGTTGTATAGCCGTTTGAGATTGGAAAATACCGAGGGTATTCCGACGGACTGCTTTACATCCGTCGGAATTTCATCGGAAAGTCGTCGGATGGCCGTAAGCAATTTCCTATAAATGCAACCCCTCCTCATTCAACTCATTCACACTTCATTCTCTCTTCATTCTCTTTAGTCATAACAATTCCGTGAAAATCATGTCTTCAGGAGCTTAGTATCGTTCGTGGATGGATAAACTTCATTTGGATCCCAACACCAATTTGCTTACAAAAGAATACGTTCAAGGGATTGGAGAATTCATGAGGCTTGTTCAACAGCAACCGGATGCAAAAAGTGGTATGTTAAGATGTCCCTGCTCTACTTGCAATAATAATAAGGTTATAAAAGAATTTGATGTTTGGACTCATTTGTATATGAAAGAGTTTTCACGTAATTATAAAGTTTGGTACCTTCATGGGGAAACTGGTTATGAATATGGTAGTACTAGCGAACCTCAGCCTGTTAGTGAACTTCAACCTGATATTAGGTTATAAGAATCTAGAACGGATATAGATTATGTTGTAGGTACTGAGCAGATGGTACATGATCATCATAGAGGGGAAGAACCAAATCCCGAATCTAGGAGATTTTTTGACATGTTGGATGCAGGAAAACAGCCTTTGTATCAAAATTGTAGAGATGGCCATTCAGCCTTATCATCTGCAACTAGATTAATGGGTATTAAGACAGACTATAATTTGGCTGAAGAATGTATGGATGCGATTACTGATTTTGTCAAAGGTATTCTACCTGAGGATAACCTTGCACCGGGTTCATACTACGAGGTTCAGAAACTTGTTGTCGGTCTTCAACTACCGTACGAAGTGATAGATGTATGTATTGACAACTGCATGTTCTACTGGAGAGCGGATGAGGCACGGAATGTATGCAAATTTTGTGGGAAACCTCGTTATCAGGAGACGAGGGGAAGAGTTCCGATCTCGTTCAAAAGAATGTGGTATTTGCCTTTGACGGAAAGATTGAAGAGGTTTTATCAGTGTGAGCACAACAAAAGCAATGAGATGGCATGCAGAGCATTCCACAAATGGTGAGATTAGACATCCTTCAGATGCGAAGGGTTGGAAACATTTCCAATCAACATATCCAGAATTTGCGGAAGAGAGAATAAATGTTTATCTTGGATTATCTACTGATGGTTTCAGCCCATTTGGAAAGCATGGAAGACAGTATTCTCTATGGCCAGTTATTGTGACACCGTACAACTTACGGCCGAGCTTGTGCATGCGACGAGAGTTTTTGTTTCTCTCAATTCTCGTCCCCGGGCCAGATCATCCTAAAAGATTACTAGATGTGTTTCTTTAACCACTGATATATGAGTTGCAACAACTATGGGCGCATTGTTTTGAGACATACGATGTTTCGTGCAAAGAAAACTTTCAGATGCGGGCAGTACTTATGTGGACAATAAGTGACTTTCCAGCATATGGTATGTTATCTGGATGGACAACACATGGGAGGCTATCATGTCCATATTGTTAAGATGACACAGATGCTTTCCAACTAAAGAACGGAAGGAAAACGTGTTGGTTTGACTGTCACAGACGATTTCTACCACCTGATCATCCATACCGCAGGAGTAAGACTTCGTTTACGAAGAACAAGCAGGTGTTTGATGGTCCACCTGAGGAAGTTAGTGGGAAAGATTTGTTGAAGCAGTTTAGGTATTTTGATGCAGAAAGTACGCCAGATGTAGGTGGACATGAAAACATTCGAGTCAGTGCGGTTGGAGAGCTACATAACTGGCACAAAAAGAGTATTTTCTGGGATCTGCCATATTGGGAGAGTCATCTATTGCGGCATAATTTAGATGTCATGCATATTGAGAAGAACTTGTTCGACAATCTGATGAACACAATCCTTAACATCCAAGGTAAAACGAAGGATAATTTGAAGTCAAGGTTGGATTTAGTCGATATATGTGATCGTTATGAACTTCACGTTGAAGAGAACGGTACGGCCCCTTTTCCCATTTATCGGCTGGATGGTCCTAGAAAATAAGAGTTCTTTGATTGGATTACAGATAAAGTGAAATTTCCTGACGGATATGCATCAAATTTGGGGAACTGCGTTGATAGAAGGGAAGGAAAGTTTACTGGCTTGAAGAGTCATGATTGTCATGTAATTATGCAGCGCTTCCTTCCGTTTGCTTTTTCAGCATTATTGCCACGTAATGTTCATGAAGCAATTGCAGGTATCTTATATTTTTACAATTTAATTTATTTTTATATTTAACAATTATGCTTATTTAACAATTATGTTTATATAAACTTAATATTTATGAAAATTTAGATGCCAAAACTATGAAAATAACACATAATAAATGTTTAGTATAGTATTAGATCGCAACCGTTCAAATATAACAACTTATTAAAATTTTTATGTATGCATATCATTGTTTTCATAACATCTCATCTTAACACTCATATACTTATACAACCATATTCATCTAATCTTACACTACAAAAATGTTGTTGTGTAAAATCGTGTTATAAAAACATTTTTATTGTTAAATCTTTATGCAAATACTATATATATTTTCAAAGATTTGGATTTTGCATTTAGAAACTTGTAATCAACACCCTAAACACTAAGTTGTCGGAATTCCGTCGGAAAATGTCGTCAGTATTCCGTCGGAATATACTAACGGACACCAATTCCGTCGGAATTTCAATTTACCCGGGAAAACCAAACCGCGTGAAAATTTTCGCGAATCGCCAATTGGTATGTATTTAATTATACCGACGGAATACTGACGAACTCGTGTCCGTCGGAAAAGTTAAATATAATTACCCTTCTTCTTCCTTCTTCGTTATTTCCGCCTCTCTCTCAATCCTCTCCGCGATTTCTCTCTCTCTCACGGCGATTCCGGCCATTCTCGAGCTCCCATCACTGGCGAATCATCTTCTCACCCTCATATCTCTTCCCCAAACCCCAAATCATGTAAGAATCATCCCAAACCTTGTTTTATCTCAATTGTTTAGGGTTTTGGAAGTTAGATCTCGGATTTTAGGTTGTTTGATTGAAAATTTTAGGATTGATTGGATAGTTTAGGATATATAAGTTAGGATTGTTGTTTGGATTGTTGTTTGAGTTTTTTTTGGAATTATTTTTTGTTTTTGTTAAAATTCAAAACATTTTACTATTTTTAAAACGTTTTTTGATTTTTAAAAACGTTTTTCAAGTTTCCAGTAATAAACTATGTATAATAAAACGTTTTTAAAATTTTTTAAAAATATTTAACAACATTTTTCTATATTTATAATTTTTTTTATAATTTTGTATACATATATATATATATAAATCATGTATAATAAAAATTTTTAAAATTTTTAAATTTTTTTATAAGTTTCCAATAATAAACTATGTATAATAAAATGTTTAATAGTTTTTTTTAAAACGTTTATAAAACCTTTTGTAAATATATAAATGAAAACATTAAAAATAGAAATGATTTGAAAAGATTTTTGATGTATTAATTTTTTTTTTAGGTCTGAGGATGAACCCCGCCCCGCAGCCCGTCTTCGACGTAGTTCGGTGAGCAGTTCCTGTGCATCGGGATTGTCTCACGAACAAAACTTGGTTCCCGCATATATTCCCGCTCCAGCTCCCGCTCCCGCTGCCCCTCCCGCTGCTGCTCAACAGGATCCGGGGGTCATGCTAGTTGAACTATTGGTTCAACAACCAGGTCGAGAGCATCTCCCGGTTCTCCAACCCAACCCACGACGAGGACATAACACTTGGTTAGTATTTTTTTTATTTGTAGCATTATGTTTTTTTTTCCATTAATTATATTGCTAACTTGTATTTTTTTAAAAGGTTCACCAAGTCGAGAAATGGCATTAGCAGGAGCATCAACCAGATGATGTACTCCATGCTCCGTTTTGGATATTCAAAGTGGAGTGTGATCCCTTACGACGAACGAGAGTTGTGGTTTCGTCAGTTTGCGGTAGTAACTCTTCATTTTTTTAAAGTATTTACATTTTTTTTAATATATTTACTTATTAAATTATGTTTGTTTTGTAGCAAGAGTTCAACTGGCACTCCGATCTCACGGAAACAGACCGTAAGAAATTCAACGAAAAGGCCATGGACTCTTATACGAAGCAGATGAACGCGTGGAAGACAGTTTGGCAGAAGAACAAGAGGCCACGGTTCATCAACGAGACGGTGTGGGAGCAGTTGATAGCTCATTGGGAGAAGGAAGAAACTGCAGAGACGTCTTCTAGGAACTCCAAGAACCGGAAGAGCGATCGTGGCGGGAAAGGTATGTATGTGCACAACCTCGGCGCTTGCTCTATATCTACTAAGGAGGATGAACTTGTAAGTTTTTTATTATTATTTATCTTTATATTTTTTAAATAAATATTTTATATATTCATTGGCTAATAATGGCGGGTTTTTAGATCGAAGCAAATGACGGTAATCCCGTTGATCGTCTCCAACTCATTAAGGTGGCTCACACTAACAAGAAGACGGGTCAAATTCAGGACCTCGTGATCAAAGGTGTCGTTGATTTGGTGGAAGCTGAAATAGCATCTCAATCTCAGCCTCTCTCTGATGACAGCGATTCTACGGGAGCTTCAACCAACTTGTCCCTATTGCAAATAAATGAGATGGTTGAAAAGGTAATTTTTTTTATTAATATATATTTTTTATAATGTCGATTACTAACTTGTCCCTATTTACTAACTTTAAATATTTTTTTAGGCGGTTCCTAAAAGGAAAGGAGACCGTTTAGTTGGGTTGGCCCACCGTGCTTCTTCGTATCCGGCATCTTCTTCGCAAGCTCCGTATGCCGATCCCATGATTCTCGAGGAGCTACATGACAAAGATGAACGGATTGGGGCATTGGAGGAGCAGAACACCACTATCTTTTCTGAGAATGCCACTATCCGTTCGGAGAATGCCACAATCCTTGCTGAGCTGACATCCCAGAAGAAGTTCAACGCCAAGATAATGCAGAAGCTAGATCGTTTGATGTCTTCGGGTTCTTAGTTTTTTCTGCTTTTTAAAACTTTCTGAATGTTTTTTTTTCTATTTCGGTTTGTATGAATTTTAAACTTTCTGAATGTTTTTTTTCTATTTTGGTTTGTATGAATTTAAATTCTATAATATTATTAGTTTTAAATTTCAGATTTTATTTATTTATTTATTAATTTTTAATATAAAATATATATAAAAATGCAAAATTAATTCGTTTTTAAAATTGATATATTCCGACGAATTGTGGGCGTCGGAATATACCGACAGACTATGGTTCGTCGGAAAATACCGACGGAGAGGATTCCTCGAAAAATTCCGACGAACCATTGTCTGTCGGTATCTTCCGACGAACCATTCTCCGTCGGTATTTTCCGAGGACTACGTTCGTCGGAATAGTCCGAGGAACGTTCTCCGTCGGTATATAGTTTTTCTGATGAACTCTGGTCTCGTGTGTCCGCATCGGAATATCGTCGGAAGTTCGTCAGAATGACGTTTCTCGGTATTCGTCAGAAAGTCGTCGAAAGGTCTGACGAAATTCCGACGAATACTTTTTTTCCGACAAAATGATACCGACAAATTGGTTCAGAAATTTCTGACGAATTTCTGACGATTTCGACGAATCGGTCTATTCCGACGATTTCTGACGAATCGGTCTATTCCGACGAATTTCTGACGATTTCGACCATCAGAATCTCCCTGTTTTCTTGTAGTGATGTGTTAAAATATGTGGCGTTGACATCCGTAGAATTATTCCTCAAACACAAAAGAAAAGTTTTTTTCATTTCTTACTTTCTTTTTCTTCGAACATTCTTTTTGTTTCCAATTTTTATACTCCCTCTGTTTCATTATAAGTATCGTTTTAGGTTTCGGCACGCGGATTAAGAAAGCAATTAATTTTGTCATTTCGTATAAGAAAACACTATTACCTATACACCTAACCATATTTCAACCAATAGAAAAATAAATTTTGCATAAAATTAATAAATTTTGCATTGAAAATTAAAAACGACACTTATTTTGTAACGAAAAAAATTCTCTAAAACGACACTTAATATGATACGGAGGGAGTATTAGTTTATTTTTGTTTAGATACCTTGGTAAAAAATGTCCACTGCAGGTGGACCAAATATATCTCCATCTCGCATTTTTATGCGTTTCAACCGAAGCAAGTTGCCCCAGCTGTTCCATCTCGAAATCATTGCTTTCACTCATTTTTAACACATCCCCTCCATGTATTGTGGTTGATTATGGAAATGATTTAAATTTTGGTGCACGAGTAAAAATTACATTTATTTGGTATATTTTTAGAATTATGAAAAGTATCTTTAGTAGATAATGATATTTTCTTAAAAGGAAAAACAAATAACCTGATTTTAAGGTGGAACAAATACAAGTTTAAGAGACTGTAAGTTATTCATTCACATAATTATTATACAAACTTAAAACAAATATTTACTGAATTTTGCTCTGTTTCTTTGATTTTCTTTACATTTTTACCCCCTCCAAAAAATTTCTTTGATTTCTTCAAAATTAATTCACCTTTAACTAACTGACAAAAAAAAGATAATTCACCTTTGTTGACAACAATTCTTTTTTCCTTTCTCCAAATTCAACATAATTAATCATAATTCCGAATATCAATCTACACGTTCTTACTTGCAGATTTTCACTATTATGTTGGAAAAGTTGCTGGTGATGTTTATAGTTGTAGTCAATCACGAGCTTCCCTTCCACTACTAAAAATATTTGATATAGTTATGGTAAAGCCACGGGCTGCATAGTCTAAAATCGTGATTATACTTTTGTAGGTATAAAAAATATGGATAATTGTGGCTGATTAGCCGAGATTTACCGTGGCAATTTATAGCTATGTTTTAGCCAGTATTTAACAGTGGATATACAAAAATAACAAACAAAAATATTTTAGTTTTCTTATAAAATACACTACAAAATATAAAATTTGTATATATATTTTATAAATTCATATATAACTATGCCGTCAACCACCGTCCTTCTTCGTCAAACCACTGTTTTTCCTCTTTCCTTCTTCGTCAAATTCATATAATACTCTAACATTTTAATTTATGGTTTAGTGATTATTGTTTAAGGTTTAGTATTTAGGGGATGGGGTTGAGTTTATAAACTTTTATAAATAATGTAAAATATTTATAAAAAATTTAGAAGGGTTAATTTTGTATTTTTATAATAAATTTAAAGTGTTTATAAAATAATTAGCAGCTAAAGGTAAATTTAAAAAGTGTTATCAATTTTGAGGTAAATTTTGAATTCTCACATATATAAACTAAATATTTGAAAATTAATCATACATTTTAAATAACAAAAAAGGATAATAGAAATCAGGTTTTAGAAAACAAAATTTAAAACAATCATCTATGTAAAAATAAATACAGAACTACAAATAATTCACAACTGTAAAAATTATCTTAAAAATCAAACTGCTATTTATACTAACTTACTTAAAACCTAAAATAAATAAAAAAAAATTAACAAGAAAAAAAAAATTATGTTCACAACCTTTATTACAATAAAGACTATAGGCTATTAAAAGTATTCATATATAATTAAAAATACCAAAGTATGCCAAATCAATATTATAGTTTAATATTTATGTATTTTCAAAGTTCCTTTTATCAACCAAATGAATTACAGTTATTTACTCATCAATATTTTAAATTTTATAACACTATATTATGTTTTGACACAATTTGTTTAGAAAATTAGAATCCAAATCTTTATCAAACTAATCAAATAGGATTTTATGAAACAAACCTAAAGATTTTTGTTTACAAGATTTTTAAAAATAAGGACATTCACAATAAAGCAGAATACATGGTGACTCTTCATAGATTTTTAATGTAGTTCATCGATAAAAATTATAGGATCCATATTTATGAAAATTTATTAAAACAATCAACATAACATATAAAATTAAAAAATATCTCACACGAGTTTCATCAAAGAAATATATATGAATATAAATGTTAATAAAATATAGAAAACATAATAGAAGATATATCTAATATTCTAAATTTTATTTATTTTCATAAATAGAATATTACTTAACATTACTTTAAACTTCCATATATTTATTTATCTTTTTCTTATATCTAAATAGTATTTAATAATATTCAAATTTCATCAAAATATTATTATGATTAAGATTTAAATCTAAATATTATACTATCCAATATGCATTTAAAATAATTAAATAAGAATATTTCAAATATATATATATATACTCACAATAAATATATAATAATCATACTTGCATTGTAAAAATTTAGTAAATACAAAACATAATCAGACATTGTGCATATAGATTAATCTTTATACCATTCAGATAGAAAGATAGATAAAATAATAATTAAAATGTTTATAATAGTGTAATATTAATTAATACGCAACAAACTATGTATTTTTGAAAATATTATGATTAATAAACAATATAAATACATTTTATAAATACATATATCCTTTCATATTTAAGATAAAAATATATTTGATTATTAGTTACCTTTTTTTAATCGTTTGAACTCAATTAAGAAGGTAACACTGTTTCATGAGACAAAAACAAATGAAAATAGAATAAAACTCTAACGCCAACAGAAAGATCTTAAGAGAAAGATTTAAAATTTATTGGGTAGAGCCTCATTCCTGATCCTGATATGCAGCCAGGCTAGCCCACCTAGTGCTAGGTACGATTGGAATCTTCCATCTCTAAGAACACTCCGGGCAAAGTCACGTGCGATGGAGTTGGTCTTTGTCGATTCCTGATCAAAAATCACCGAGGAGAAGCTGCTACAAAGACCTGCAATAGTGTTCAAAAAGGTTTTGTAGCGTGGCCAAGAGGTAACATTGGATAGAGCGTGTTTATCACATCCTGGTTGTCGACACCGATCACCACATTCTGAAAGCCCAAGTCTCTCACACTTTGAAGAGCCCAAATGATACATCGTAGTTCTGCTGTCAACCTGTTAGGAGATGGAGTGAAAGCCTTCCGAGTGTGATGGAGCACATTACCTTGCTGATTCCTTGTGATCCAAGCACCCCCGCTCAAGGACGATGAGTTCCTCCATTTGGAGTTAACATTACATTTTACCATACCTTCCGTAGGTGGTTGCCAACGTTGATGTGTTTCTAAAGAAGAACATTGTACCAACCTTGTTTCACCATTTTTGTTGATTGCTGACCATACTGAAGCTTCTTACAGAGCTTGATTGGTGAGCGAATTAATAGAAAGCTGTATAAAGAATCTGATTACGGTTTTTCCAGATTGTCCATAGTACCCATGGGATGGCTGTCCTCAAGTTCTCAGGAATTGCATTGTTCTCCATTAATTCCAGCGCCGTTTTCATATTGTCACATAGGTCCCTGGCTGGTGTTGTTGGAGGAGGGAAAGATACGTTCCTTAGCAATTCTTGAGCCATTACACATTCAAACAAGACATGGTTGATCGTTTCAGCATTATTGTGGCAAAGTTTACATTCCACATTAACATTCATTCCCCGCTATTTTAACCTGTCTGCAACTGCTAACGCACCAGAAACAGCTCTCCACAGGAATAATCTTATCTTAGGTTGGGTCTTGACTTTCCACAATTTCTTCTTCAAATCCAGATTTCTCTGTTCCAATGGACAAATAGCGGCTTAGGAATTAAGGACATTGTTGGCTGCGAGCCAATACCCGCTTTTGACTGTGTATGAGCCTGATCCGTCAGAGACCATATGTATCTGTCAGCTTCTCTTCCTGGCTGAATTGTCTGAATTCTTTTGACTTCATTGGTTGGGAATAATTTATGAAGCTCGTCATATCTCCACTTCCCATTTGTATCAATGAGCGTGCTGACCTTCCTAGTTTATTCGATGGAGAGTTCCTTGTTGACCGGTTGTCTTGGGAAAGAGTCCATGATCCACTTCTCCGACCATATGTGTGTCGATTCTCCATTATCTATAGATTTGATTAGGCTCTTTTTAAGGAGGTCTCTGCCAAACAAGATGCTACGCCAAGCATATAAAGGTCTATGCCCTTTTCCGCATTCCAGGACATCAGATGAAGCATAGTAGCGACCCTTGAAAACTCTCGCTAACAATGTATCAGGATTGTTAAAGAGTCTCCATGCTTGCTTTGCCAGTAAAGCTTGGTTAAACATCTCAATATCTCTGAAACCAAGTCCACCATTTTCCTTTGACATACAGAGTTTCTCCCAAGCTACCCAGTGTATTTTTCTCTTATCCTCACAAGCATCCCACCAAAAACTAGACATAGCACTCATGATCTTCTTGCAGTGATGTTTTGTGAGTCGAAAGCAGGACATAGCATAGACTGGGAGAGGCATTGCTATCGCTTTCAGCAGTACTTCCTTGCCTCCAAGAGAAAATTTTTTCGCAAACCAAGATTTGAGTCTTTTGTTGAGTTTCTCCCCAATGAAAGCCAGCAGCTTCTGTTTAGAACCACTGAAACACTCAGGTAGGCCTAAGTATTTACCATCTCCACCTTCATTTTCAATGCCACTCATCTCTGCAATAAGCCTTTTCATAATCAGGTCTATCTCAGCTCCAAATGTGATTGCTGATTTCTGAAAGTTTATAACCTGATCCGAAGAATCACCATACAACTTAAGGCATCGCAGAAATTCCCCAACTTCTGGCAGGTTGGCTCGACATAGAAACAAACTATCATCCGCGAAGAGAAGATGTTGTACTGAAGGACATCTCTTCGTTAACTGCATTCCATGAATAGTCCCTCTATTTTGCGCTCTGTTCATGACATGTACAAGAGCCTCAGCATAGAGAATGAAAATGAAAGGAGAGAGCGGATCTCCCTGTCGAATTCCTCTTTTCGGGGTGATGTGGCCGTGTGTTTGTCCATTTAAGAGTATCGTGTACGTGACTGAACGTATGCACTTCATAATCCATCCTATCCATACACTGCTGAAACCCATTTTTTCGAAAAGAGCCTCCAAGAAACTCCATTCAACCCGGTCGTATGCTTTGGACATATCTGTTTTGATAGCCAGATAATCACTTTTGCAGTTCGGGTTTGTCCTCAACCCATGAATCATCTCGTGTGCTATAAGAAGGTTATCAGATATGAGTATGACAGCAACAAAAGCCCCTTGTGTCTGCGAGACCAACTGAGGTAGAACCGTCTTAAGGCGCAAGCATAGGATGTTGGAGATGATTTTATAAACCACTGGACAAATACTGATAGGGCGCAGATCAGTCATCTGATTGGGGTTTGGTTTCTTCGGTAGTAAGCAAAGATGGGTAAAGTTCCATTCTGGTGACAGAGCTCCACCAGCAAAGAATTCTTTGACCTCTCTTGTTACCTGAGCCCCTGTTATATTCCAGTAGTTTTGAAAGAATTTCCCGGTCATTCCATCAGCTCATGGAGCACTATCACTCTTCACTGCCTTAATCGCTTTCTTTATCTCTCCATCCGTTACAGGTTTCGTTAGAGTCTGATTCATTCTTCCCGTGACTTTAGCTTCCAAACCCTCTAGTAGTTCAGTAGCGTCTGCAGGGGAGGATGATCGAAACAAGTTGGCGAAGTCACTTACAGCAATGTCTCTCTTCCTGTCTTCTTCAAACTGCTCAATTCCTCTGTCATCAATGAGAGAAGCAACTCTGTTTTTCATTTTCCTCACCTGAGCCCATCCATGAAAGACCTTGGTGTTTCTGTCTCCCTCCTTGAGCCAGGTATTTTTGCTCTTCTCCTTCCAGAAACTCTCTTCCTCCTTGAAAGCCTTTTCTAGATCAATTTTCATGTCTGCTAGCATCCTCATATCAGGAAATTGTTTAGCCTCTTCTTGCTATATGTTCCTTTGTAATCTCATAATCCTCTTCTTAGAGTTGCTGTCTGAATTTCTCTTCCATATTGATAGGGCTTTTCGACACGTCTTGATACGATCAGTTACTCTTCCAAACGATCCTGCACCCTGAATGTTCCAACCTTTCTGTATGATTTCCAGAACTTCTGGTTTTGCGCACCATCTCTGTCAAAACAGAACCGACATGTACGTCCTTGGATACTTTTGGCTAGACTTGTGAAGACAGGTCTATGATCAGAACCTAGCTTCTCCAAGTAAGTAGTGTGTGCTCTCGGGAACAATCTGAACCATTCTGCGTTCCCAAACGCTCTGTCTAGCCTGCATTTTACCCATACATTTTCTTTTAATCCATTGGTTATGATCTCTCTGACTCCTGCGCAAGACATCACGTTACCAGAGCTCGGGACTTCTTTTATCCTACACTCTTTGACCATAGAGCGGAAAGGAAAGAAAGAGCTTTCTTGACGTACAGGGCCTCCAAGTTTCTCTCCATTATTCATAATCTCGTTGAAATCCCCAACCAAAAACCAGCCTCCAGTACGCTGTTCCCCTATATCTTGTAGCATATTCCACACTTCTTGTCTTCGTTGGCGGACAGGATCACCATAGACGAAAGACATAAAGTAACAGAGTGAACCAATCTTGACTTTAACATCAATAATCCGATTTGATGAAAAAGGTATCTCCACTTCATAACTATTCTTCCAAAACAGCGCCAAACCTCCACTTAGCCCCACTGGATCCACCATAAAGCTATGATCATAACCCAACGAGCTTTGAAAATTTGATACGTGTCTACTAGAGTTTCTAGTCTCTAGAAGAAACAAGAAATCCGGGAAATGCTCACGACACATTTTCTCAAGGCGTCGAACTGTCAGGTTGCTCCTCAATCCCCGACAGTTCCAACTGAGCGTTGTCATGGAGACGTGGATGGTTTCTGGTGAACCATCAAACCGTCAGCCTGTTTGTAAGTCTTAGAAGACACCTCTCCATATTCTGCCGCCTTTCTTTTAATGTTTCTATCCCCGTCATTGAGATCAGTCTTCTTTTCAGCCATTTCAGCAACTGATTTCTTCTCATTGTGCTTATGTTGTCTCCTAGTCCATGATGCTTGTTTGCGTTTCCCAACTTTCTGTCCGCTCCTGCTATCAGAGACCGAAGCTTCTTCGCAACCAATGACAAATCATGTCGTCTCATTTAGTGGGTTGAAGTCACCAGCACTTTCCACATTTGCTACTGATGTGGAATGTTCCCCTGAGAATTATGGATTACTCGTTCTGTAGCCTCTTTGTGGCTCGTCTTGTTTGTCGACAACATTAACTTGTTGCCTTCTTGGATCACAAGAGGGTTCTCTGGCATTTTATGTCCCCCATGAGAAGAACTGGCATTCTTGATGTTCTCAGTCTCGTTAAGTTCTCTGTGATGCTCTGCGAGTCTGAAGTCAAAAACTCTATCCACATTAGTATTGAGAGCTGTGGATATAACTGGTTGACTCTCCAGTCTAAGACAAGATCTTTGGGCGATTGGATCTTTAGATAGGTCTGACAAAACTTTTTTCATACGAAATTCCCTAATTCGCCTCTCTTCTGGATCAACACAGTTCATGTATAACTGCATTTCCTCAAACACCTCACGAGCCACTACATTAGGTAGATGACGAAAACCTGGGGGAACTGATGGCGCTAGCATTGGCATAATAGTTTCCACCAAGTTATTGGAGTGTTGTCGATGATACAGGAAGGGTCCCCTCAGGCTGTCGTTATGTGTGCTGAAAGTTTTTGCCTTTGCCTTTCTTCAGGAGAGGACATTTCTGTTTCTCGTGAGATAGACGTAGACAGTGGAAAGACTTCTTTCGAACTCTCTCATATTTAATGTCCACCGTTGCTGAGCACCCTTTTGGGAGGTTCACTAGCTTTGTGTCTCTTAGCGGGTTCTGTAGATCCATAATCACTTGGACTCTGACATACTCCAGTAAATGTGGTTTTTCTGGGTCATACTCAATAACCTTCGCATATCCAATAGCTCCAGCCACCGCATCCATCATCTTAAATGTGAAGTAGTTAACTGGAATCTTATGAATTCGGATCAATATTAGAGCCGTTTGTAAGAAATTTGCTGGTGGAACTTCCTGCCATCTCTCCATCACCATTCCCCAATCATCAAAAGTCCAAAATTCATGTTTCATTACTGACTGAATATTCGTCTCCAGTTCAAAGACAAATTGAAAACTATCTCTAGTCAAAGCGATTTCCTTCACCCTCTCATAAATCTTCCAGATCTTTGGCATCGTTCTCAGCATTCGTCCCATGTTCTAACAGTCCGGATTTAGGAGACGACCAATCAGGCTTCTAGCACTTCTCACCACCGTGCTATAATCCTCATCAGCTGTAAGATTCAGCGGAAAAAAACTTTTTCAGAAAGCAAGATTGATTTTTGTCTGCGCAATTGCGTATAATTATTATTTGTTACTTAACGAGTATAATTATATAAAAAAACTTAACGGGAAAATAATAATACATACTTTGAATATTCTTTCATAAAAAAATCTACATAAACCATTTATATTTTGTGATTTTTAATTATTATAAAATGAAACTAATTATTAATATGAACTTGCGATACCGAAAATCTGGTCCAATCATAGAACTTTGATAAAGTAGAAGTACAATACAAGAAAATGAAACCGAGCACCAACACCAAGTACTTGCATAACAAAATTAAAGATGGTGTTAAACAGTATCAAGAAGATGGTACCACCAAGTCACGTGCTCGGCCACAACACACATCCCACAGTTTGAACAATCAACGACCAAAGTTCAGATTCTACAGCGAGACCCTAGGGTTTCTTGATTATCTTTGAGAAAAGAGTGGAGATGCTAAGATTTAGGGACAGTGACATTAAGTATCTTAACATCTTGGTAAGGCCTGTCGTTTTTATCTGTCTTCACTTTCTCTATACCCTGTTCATTTTTGGTTTTGTGGTTAGACACAATGTCACACTAAGCTAGCAAGACAATAAAAACATTCATTTTTCATTTGCATACCTGTACGACATCCATTCCCTTCACAACTCTGCCAAAAACTGTATGCTTATTGTCTAGCCACGGTGTAGCTACTGTTGTAATAAAGAACTGCGACCCGTTTGTGTTTTGACCAGCGTTAGCCATGGACACTGTGAACGGCCTGTCATGCCGAAGACTACAAGAAAAACATAACACAAATTAAGGCCTTTACATTCATTTCGTTTTTATTAAAAGCTGGCATGACAATAAAATATGATATTACCTTTTGTGAAACTCGTCCTCGAATTCTCTTCCCCAAATTGACTGTCCTCCAGTGCCATCCCCAAGAGGATCTCCAGTTTGTACCATGAATCCTTTGATAACTCGGTGGAAAAGGTGGTTGTCGTAATAGCCATTTCGACAGTGTGTTGTGAAGTTCTCCACTGTTTTGGGACATTCTTCTGGGTAAAGCTTTATGTGCATATCCCCCATAGTAGTATGCATGATCTGAAGTAAATTTCCAATTAAAAAAGAGGACCTAAGAGAGCTATTATGCCAAAGATCCAAATCACAAACTACTAATGATTAGTAAAACAGTTTGATGGGTTATGAAGAACATACCACGTTCTCTGGGAGAGACGTTGTGGATGAGTTTCCAATATCTGAGACAGACATAAGTTCATCAGCAGAAGGCTTCTCGTTGAACACATCCCTTCCTTGGCTTGCATCTTCAGGTTCTTCTGGCTCTCTCCGACTGCAGATTTCAATTTCCTTATATTAATTTCCATAAAGAGTTCGGTGATAACAAGGTAAGAATAAAATATTATAGAGACAGGAGAAAAATGTCTACGGAAATCTAGGGAAACCAAAAGAGGTTGATTTTTTTCTAAAGATGCAATACAAACATGAGTTGTTTTAGCCGGATATGTGTCAAGTACCTGAACATATAAATCCTGTGTTTCTTGAAGGCGCAACATAAGATAGTTGGATCAGTTAAAGGCTCCTTGCTTTCATTTACATTTGCTGCGGCTGCTGGAATCTTTCTAACTTTCTTCCCGCCTTGATCACCTTGATATAGTGCAACTCTCAGATACCTTTCATTGCTCTCCACCTTTCCAAGGATCCTTGCAACTGTATTGGTTTGTAAATTTACTATCTAGGTAACAGAAGGGTAGACAGGGAAATAAGTCAGCTATCCGCAGAGACCCTTCTTTAACCACGTTAACATATAGTTACAATAAAAGTATTTAGCTTCTGTGATCATTGATTGAATCATGTTCATGTGAGACAGGACACTAGACTGGTATGCTAGTCTATGGTAATTTAAAACGAAAATAATAAGATGAATTCTTACTTTGATTCCAAGAAGAGTGGCAAAAATAAGGAAATTGGAGCTTTCATCGAAAACTGCATTGGGCTGAGGAGCGCTCTCGGTTTTTTCAAGTTCCTTCTCAACAGCCATTCTTCTACCAAAGTCAATTGCTTCAAGCCTGTACAATGGAGCATCGCTCCTCTGTAGATCTTGGGCCACCTAATAATTTCAATACAATCTAAGATTACTCAAGAGTAACGTGAAAACATGCAAGGCAAGAAGAATAGAATATGTAGTCCTACCTCAAGAGACTCGTCATATACCCGCCTTAGTTTACCAGTTTCAAACCAAAATACGCGAATCCTACGATCAGGAGATGTAACGGAAAACTGTCTACCGTCCGGACTCACCTGAAAAGAAGTTCACTACATTTAGACGCCAAAGCACCATGATTTTCACTGGACATATCATATGGAAAATACCCAAAACAAGATCCTAAATCGTACCTCAATGGCGGAGATTGTAGTTTTACACTTTATAATCTCAAATAGATTTGTGTCACTCTTTAGTTTGAAGTCTACCCTACAATACGAAATAAAAAGTCAAATCAAAACACATTCCAAAAAAAAAGATTAGCAACAAAAATCTCACTACAATAGCCTCCTCTTCGTGATATTCTCCAACTGATAGGAAAATAAAAAACAAAAAATACCGAAATGGGAAGAAGAAAAGGAATTTGGAAAAGAAAAGGGACAAGGACATACTCATCCTCAGGAAACTGTAGCGTAGCTGGACTCCAGTACTCGATGATTCCTTTTGTGTCACCAGATATCACTGTGTCAGAAACAGGATTGTACTTCATGACCTTAACAGGATACGAATGTATCTGAAACGACAAAGATATAAGAAACTGTTAATCTCTGGAAAAAAAACACAAGAAATAGCAACAAGATTAAAAAAAAAAAAAAAAAAGAAGAACAGACCTGTTTAGAAGCAATGGGTTCATTGGAACCAGAGCGGGGATCATAAATGTGCACAAAGGAAGAGTTTCGGTCACTAACAGCAAGTTTGGCTTTGACATCCGCATGTGTGTAGACCCACTCAACAGCACCGGGAATATAGGGCAAGCGGATCATGGCCATCATGTCGTAGTTGACAACATCATAAATTTTAACAGCATGATCATCATTTGAGATGGTACAGCAAAGCAAACCATCAACGCTAACCTACATCGTTGAAACGAGTCATTGTTGATAACAGAACAAGAAACAAACACACACACAAAAAAAAAAAAACATTAGAAAATGTGGATACTCACCGCAAGACCTTCAATAGGACCTAGATGGGAACGAAAATGCTTAGCGAACTCGATGCCAACACCCTTTTTCTTCCAAAACTTCAAGTGGCCTAGATTTTTATTAAAAGATACAATAGCGAATTGGCGAATGTGTAAAAAAACTGAGAGTAAAGCCAATAAGTATCTGAGAGAAAGTACCATCGATGCTTCCAGTTATAAAGAAATCAGCAGCGGAGACAGCAACATGTGTAACTACATCCCTATGCATGTAACTTTTCTCATACCTGACCAAAACAAAAAGATCTTTCAATACTAAATCCTTTTGATTCCAAGGACCAATAAGCTCAATAATGCGTACTCGTTCACAAACTTATTTGCTAGTAAAACCTTAAAAGGAAGGCTTACATATTAGCACAAGGAAGCGAATCGAGATACGCTTGTTCGAACTGAAGCGGACGCTTGCGCTTGACGCGTGGAGCAGGTCCTGGCCCCACCATCGGCTCTTCCTCCTCCACCACCGCTAATTCTTTCGCGCTTCCATTCTTAGGTTCTTCCTCCATCGATTCCGTCAAAACTTCGATTGAAACCACTGTTGTTGGTTGCTGGGGACAACTCCGACGGCACCGAAATAAAAGAGAGAGAGACAGAGGAGTCGAGATTTATGAACCAAGTTTATCTACTGGGCCTCACACAAGCCCAATTACCCAAACCACACTCAAAGCTTTTTTTTTTAAACACTCGATAATTATGTTATTTTAACTCTGAAAAATACTACAGACGGTTCTATGACCGACAATTCTACCTGTTATATGAGGATTCACGCTTGACTGCGTCACCTGAGTCGTTCTATAGAATTCACGTTTCACAGTACTCTTTGTGCCAGACTGTAGATCTCTTATAAGTCTTTTCTCCCTTAATTCGCATAATTTTGCCTTCTCCGGGAATTGAAATCTAGACATCTTGGTGTAGAAACATTAATAAACCATTGGTCAAACCACTGGACCAAGGGGCTTCCATCCACACTCAAAGCTATGAGACCGTTTCTTCTCCCTAGAGTCTAAGATTTGAAAAGCGCTTTTCTTTTAAGAGTGCATTACATAAAAAAAACATTTTGACTTTTGTTTACACAATAATACACATTCTACATGTGACACACATTTTTATGTGTGAACGCAAGAATTTGAGACAAAAATGCTCTTACTATTTCTTCCACCTCCATTTGAGACGTGCGAGGCACTTTTTCGTTATTTTTTTTTTTTTACTACGTTGTTACAAAATCTTCTCCGCTATTATATAGATGTCGAGACATGTGAAGGGTATGATCACTATGTGCATATTGTTTGGGTATTGTGGACAGAGCGTGCGTTGGATGTGGTTGTCTGGGACTTGCGAGGGGTGGATGGTATTGTTGTGGACATAGGACATGTGGATGTGGTTATCAGCAAAAAGCAAGGTGTGGATGTGGCTGCTAGGGATTTAGGAAGTGTGGATGTTGAGGCTGTTTTTATGGGTGGCGTGGACATGAGAGTTGGGGTCGGGGTCTAGAGAGAGGTAGTACTAAGAGTATGCAAATATGTAAAGCCATTTTCCAGTTCCATGTTTGAGTACTCCAGCCATAAAAACTTCTTCTTAAGTGTCCGCTAATGCTCCCATTTCAAATTCTCTTTTTCTCTGTCAAGAGGTGAACCATCACAAAATGAATACTTTAGAAACGTGAAGTTGAAATGTAGAAGAGACAGTTTAAAGATTCCAAGTGATATTTATTGCGACTTGGTTCGTTTACAAACTAAACAGAAAACCAATAGCGTTGCTGTTTACATATCTAAAACCAATATGAATTATCATTGAAAATTGGATTGATGCACAAAAGATTCAAACTTTGAATAGTTAAAAGATAAAGATAACATAAACTAAGCACGAATCTGAAAATAAATCAAATTTCAAAATAAACTGAGATAAGAAAGAGAAATGTTATTGTCTTGAAAATTAAATTGAAACCACAAATCTTAAGAGAGAGAAGACATTAAAAGGAGGAAGAAGAAACTAGAAAGCGATGTTTACTGTGAGAGAAAAAAAATAAAAAGGATGATGTAGGTAGAGGGTAAGAAAGACAAACAACAACAAAAATGTGTCTCTCAAGTGGCATGTGTCACTTGTTATAGAGAGGCGAGGTCGTTGTTAGAGAGAGATGAATGAGCATCAAAATAGCTTCGACGGCCCAGGTTTATATAAGGATTTAGGTTTCGTCTTTAAGGCGTCGTAACTTCGTCGTAATTTACGGCTCACTTACGACGACAGATAATTTACGACGAATTAAAGATGACAATACTTCGCATTTACGACGAATTAAAGACGACCGCGTGAAACATTATGATGAATCAAACACGGCCGCGTTTGGCTTACGACTAATTAAAGACGAAATTGGTACAACTAAAATTAGCAACTTGGTTATGACGACTATTTTTATAGGAAGACTTTAAATTCTCTTCGAGAGAGTTATCAGAGCCTAAGGATCCCCCCGCAGAAAATAAATTATTTATATTATTTTCTGGGGAGGAATCCTCAGGCGTCTGATAAATCTCTCGAAGAGATTTATATTCTGTTTTATGAATGGAAGATTGATCTTGTGCATTTTCGAATGAGGGAGTAAAGTTCATATTTATAGGCTTGAAACTAAGCATTCATCCTAATGTCGAGTAAATTTACGACGAGATAAGTACAAATATATGGTGCTCGTGTCTTCGTCATCGTAAAATCACTACAAAGTTACGACGAATGCGAATAATATCTCGTAAAAGAATTCGTTGTAAAAAATGTTTGCGTCTTTAATTCGTCTTTATTTACTTCGTGTTTACGACGACTTTGAAATTTACGACGAAATAGAGACGACACTTGGTTATACCCAAAAACCGAAACCCCAAACTCCAAACATCATAAGTTATATACTATAAACCCCAAACAACATAAGTTATAATCCCCAAACAACAAATGGCTTAACTTATCAAAACGTTTATTTTTTGACATTATTAAGTTCATACTTAAACAAGATAATGAGAACCACAAACAACAAATTAAGTTTCATAACTTTAAGTTCACTCGTCAGCAGAACCATCATCCGGGTCATCACTTTCTTCAAATTCATCTTCGATGGCTTCATCCGCTCCTTTGTAGGGCAGATCTTCATATTCCGGGTTTTGCGGATCAACAAGTAAGATTTCATCTGTAGTTTGTTCTGGTACGTCCACTTCATTTAGGGCATCTTCTTGTAAAGGCGGTTGTTCATCACTCAATACTCGGCCCCGAGGTGTAACTTTTATAGCGGCTAACCAAGATATTCCAAATTGTCTGATCCTCGGATATGGAATTAAAATTTACTTGGTATGCTTGAGATGCCAATACGTATGGTTCAAATTTGTTGTACCTACGTGTAGCATTGATATCCACAACTCCAAACTTGCTATACCGAACACCTCTATTCTCGGTGGGGTCGAACCAGTCACATTTGAAGAGGACATATTTCATCTTCACTAAACCAGGGAATTCCACTTCGATGATCTCTTATAAAATCCCATAGAAATTTGTTTCACCTTTCACACATATTCCATAGTTAACCGTTGCTCGACGACTTCCATACTCGTAGGTGTGAAAAGTGTAACCTCGTGTGAAGTACATATGTGATGTGGTGATCTTAGCGACGAGACCTTGTATCAATTCATGAACCCACAGACTGTAAAATGGATCATCATAATCAACCTGTAATTTACATCATTAATATGTCATAATATAACTAACATATTAACTTATTAATTATATTTATAATTAGTGTGATTTATACCTGCGTTTTTAACCACTTCACAAAGTGTTGGTCTTTTCGTTTATTGAGATCATTAGTTGATATTCCGGTTATAACTTATTTAACTTGAGCCACAAAAGCGTTGTTTTTGCAATTGATCATTATTAATTAATATTACAATAAGTATATAGAGTGAAAGCAATTTTAATTTGTACCTTTCGAATAACTGTATCTCCTCGCAGTTAAGATTAGGCTTCCGGTCTTCATTTGTTTTATTAAATAATAGACTAAAAATTTTCAATATTCTAAAGTAGTTTAGTGGTTAATGAAGCCAAAGAAGAAAGGTAGGTGTGTTTGGCTCTATTATGTGCCTCAGCATTTTCCTAATACATATATTTTAAATATATCTTACTTATTAAAAGTAATTTTTAATGTTTCTACATTTTAAGAGGCCTTACTTTTTTATTGCTTCTTGTCTGAAAATATTCAGAATCGGCACTGCTCCTGACTCATCAAGAATGATACTCATCTCCACTTCATGGGAAGGCTTAATGCTTCCTTCACCAACCACTCCCCTTTGAACAAAACTGGGAATGAAACAATGATATCACAAGGAACATATTATTCAAGAACAGTAAAGGAAATGACCCGACAATCCATCATCTGGAAAATCACTCACACGACGCCAAAACAAAGGGAATCCGGAAGCATCAGGAGTCTTCATAAATGTGTATTTATTGTTCCAACGTCTACCCAAGAACGCCCTCTCTTTAATTCCTTCCAGTGGCTCTTAATCGGCTGGCCATCGGTGGAACAAATATGATAAAACCCATTTTTGTTGAACAAAGAAGCAAAGTAATATGAGTATAATATCTCGTGTATACCAAAGGGTATGCTGGAAAACTCCCCCAATACATGGATGGAATTCAACGTTCTCCAAGTCAATGAGTTGAGCTGCGAGAGAGAAATACAAAAATATGAGGAAATCTCCACTATCATAGCTGGTATCTCTCCCTGGAACCCCGCCTAAAAAAACAACAGTGATTTCATTCTCTCCTATCTCGGAATAGGGACATATCCCCCACCCCACACACACAACCAAGAGGATGATAATGCCTCAAGGAAGCTGTTGGAATAAATCCACCTGATCAACCTTCAGGATATCATCCCATATCAGGTTGGAAGAAGAGAAAGAACCCCCAAAAATCTACATGGATCTCAAACAGCCACCCACAAAAGAAGCGAAACAATAAGAAAAGTTTGAATATTCCTCCATCTTCTCGGGCGGCTAAAAGCAAAAGTCACAAGGTATATATGGTAGTAATCCAATCGAAGTCTATATATCATGCAATCTACTAAATCGAGCCTATGGTTTCCCAAAATATCTCATCTATTCAAAAAAGGATGATATGTTCGATATAAAAGGAAAGATGAAAAAGATTTGAAAATTGAGAATTGAATTTCTGAAATTTGAATTTCTTTCAACATTGAAGCCAAGATTCTCTAATCACAATGGTAATATTCTACAAGAAAAGAAAACCCAAAGGCAAGAGAATCTCCAAAAGGCTCAACAACAAGCAATAGTTAGAACATATACACAATTTAGTATTCCCTTTATAACACTTTCCTCATACCTCCAAGTTAAGCATTTCCTCCTATGCGACATGAATACATACTTTAAAGATGTTATTCCTTATTGAATTACACAGATATACATGATCATCGATAACCAGACTAAATTCTATGCTCATTGTAGCGCTCCACAATTTTTTCTACTAGCTCATGCCATAATCTCTTCCTCATAAGCAGGAAAACACATGCTTATGAAGCATATCGACTAATCTACTGTCTTGTCCGGCTGTGTGCCCTCTAGACAAAACGATTCTTATCACCTAATAGGCCACGTACCACTAAGGCCATGTGCCACTAAGGCCATGTGCCACAAGACGGATTTTGTAGACCATTGTAATGCAAATCTTGAACAACGAGTCCATCAAGGTCACATGATCATATATGGATCCGCGCTAAGCGACTTAAGAGGTCCCAATCTCTTATATCATTATATGTCTTCTCAATGAAGCGTCTTCTACCAAATTTCCATTCGGTGCATGCCAGAATAATCTAGGAAACCTCTAAAAAGCAACAATGTGCTCCTCACATCACTCATAAACCTATTGTAAGGGTATGATTGTGGTCGACCGAAAAGCACATGTTCTTTCTAGACTTCATACATGAATTCAGAAAATAAGGGACAAACTGTTAGAGATAGTTGATTCACTGCTTAGAGCAAGACACCGGTTCATGTTTTTCTCCTCCCTCTGGGTAAAATTAATGATTTTTTTGCCTAAATGATATTTTAGGATATGGAAAAAGTTAACCTAGATTTCTACAGTGACCTATAAAATAGACTCCTAAAACCCTAGAAAAAAAAGTTGACTACTAAACACTTTCGATTATAGAACGAGACAACTAAAACTAGTGTTTCTGGACAATATGTTGTATTTCTTCTCTATTTATCAATAAAACATTATATTTGATCTATTCTTCTTGATTTACTACACTATTTATTGTTTCCGTAGTATTACGAATAATCTTACTTTATTTTACCCTAAAAATCATTAATATTACCTTTTAAATTTTCTAGTCTTGGTATATGTTTTCTTTTTAATAACATGCAGTATACATCTTGTTGACAAAATAAACATGCAGTTGTAAGATAACTTTGCTTTATTTTACCCTAAATCATTAATCACACCTTTTAAATATTCTAGTCTTGGTATCTAGCTATTTTCTTTTTTAATAACTAGGTGTTTTGCCCGCACATGCGGGCATAATCATCTTACGAATACTTATTATTTTATGTCTTATTAATCCAAAAATTGGCATTATAAACTAATATTTAATTATAAACTTTTTTATATCTTAGTTTTTTAACTTTATAATAAAAAATATTGTTTTCAGATAGCAACACAATATATATAAGAATTCTCTTAATTTTTAAATATATTTTCACAATTTTATTATATTAGTTTATAATTAATTATTTAATATAAAATATAAATTTAATATTATTAAAATAAAATGTGTGCATTATTATACATAAAATTCATTACGGGTTTTGTGAAATTTAATAAATACTCAGTTAAAAGCTAATAATAAGTCAATGACCTATATAAAAGCTTAAAACCTAATAAAATATGACAAATAAGAAAATAAAGATTTTAATATAACATATAGATTTAAATATTATTAAATCAAAATTCGTTTTTAATTATATATAAAATTCATTACGTATATTTTTTAAATTAATAAATTAGTAATTCAGCTAAAAATTATTTATAAATCAATGACTAAGCTAAAACCTAATAAAAACATTACAAATAAGCAAAATTGACTAAAATCATGGAAAACATGACAAATAAGCAAAATCAAAATATTATATATCTAATTACATATTTTATATTTATATTATTTAAATTAATAAATTATGTACTCAACTCATTATGGGTTTTGTGAAAATTAATAAATACTCAGTTAAAAACTAATAATAAGTCAATGACCTATATTTTTTTTTTGTCAGCAAACAAACAGACTCATATAGACTCTGTGAGCCAAACTGGTAGCTCCGCATCCATGTGGACTACAAACGAGGGTTGCTTTCTTGCACTGCGTGCTAGACTATCCGCCCTTGTGTTTAGCGTCCTTCGTATATGGATGAGCTCTGAGCTGTGGAAACTTCTTTGCACGATCTTGATATCTTCCAAATAACTTGCAAATGCGGGCCATTCTTCGGGTTCAGAAACCATCTTCACCAACTGAGAACAATCCGTCGCAAAAGTAACATTATATTGTCTTAAGTTCCTCATACATTCCATTGCCCATATGAGCGCCTCCATCTCCGAGTGCAGTGGGTATTGACCCGCTCTAGTATTCCTTGCTCCCATCAAACTGTCAAAACCTTCTAGAGTACTACACCATCCTTGTCCCGAAAACCGATCATTTTTCTTCCATGAACCATCCGTGAAACACCATCTACCGGAGATAGTGGGCAATGTCGCATTCATTACCAATCGGGTTTGATCAGATCCCTGTTCATTTTTAATTTGCGCCTCAGCCCAGAGGGCCGATTCTGTTTTTGCCAACTTGAGGGTATCGCGGGGATCAATATCCAAATTGCTAAAGACCTTATTGTTCCTTCCTTTCCATATATACCATAGGATCCATGCAAAATGATTATCGTCCATTGGTGGGGACACCCTCCAAAATAAATGATCCATATTTGCAAATAGTTATTGCAGGGGAAAAAATCTGGGTTTGACGGAATCCGTGACAATGCCCAAACCTGGATTGCCAGAGGGCATTCAAAAAAAAACATGATTGATGGACTCCTCAGGTGCTCCACATCGTGCACAGATCGTATCCCCTTGAATACCTCGAGACCTTAGATTTTTCTTTACTGCTATGCAACCTGTAACCAATTGCCAAAGTCAATGACCTATATAAAAGCTTAAAAACTAATAAAATATGACAAATAAGAAAATAAAAATTTTAATATAACATATAGATTTAAATATTATTAAATCAAAATTCATTTTTAATTATATATAAAATTCATTACGGATATTTTTTAAATTAATAAATTAGTGATTCAGCTAAAAATTATTAATAAATCAATGACTAAGCTAAAACCTAATAAAAACATTACAAATAAGAAAAATTGACTAAAATCATGGAAAATATGACAAATAAGCAAAATCAAAATAATTATATATCTAATTACATATTTTATAGTTATATTATTTAAATTAATAAATTATGGACTCAACTCATTATGAGTTTTGTGAAAATTAATAAATCTATACTATTAAAAGGGAAAGAGTCCTAAAAAATCTACTTAAACAAGGTTGTTGGACTATCTAAACTATTTATTATTTTTTTGGTCCAACAATTATTTACTCTAACTATACACAATTACTACTTTAATTATACGATATATGTTTCATACACCACTGGGTTTCGTTTTTTAGACTTTGAGATTTATATGACTAAACCAAATCTATACAATGATTTTCATGATTTAGTCTAACCATTCCTCTATAACAAAACAATTTTTATTCTAGGCGATCACTTTGTTTGCGTAACTCATCATCTTCGTTCGGTAGCGAGTAGAAAAACCTTAGCCGACGGAGACGTCGTCGAGTTGAAGCTTCTGGGTTTCCGAAGAATCCAGACCTTTCTTAGCACTTCTTAATCTTCCCTATGATTACAACGCGTTGGAGCTGTCGATTAGTGGTGACATATGCAGATTCTAAATTAGTGACCAGACTTACGACGTCAATTTGCGGAGGGACATCAGGTTCAATGGCGGAGGTCTTTAAGGGTGTTTTGACGTTTCCTTAGTTTCATTCTCGGATCATTTTTTGGTTGATTTGTGATTGGTTGGATAGCAGATTTATATAAAATTTACGGCCGTTTGATGAATCGAGTTGAGCTAAAGAACTTTAGTTGTTAATGTAGTTGCCTTAGTAGATAAATCTGGTTTTGATGATTAGTATATAGAGACTGATCGTTAGATGAAACCTCTCTCAGAGTGGATTCAAAGTTTGATCAGCAATAGAAGTTGGCTTAGGAGGTATTTAAGGCTGCTGGGTCTTGAGCTCAGGACCAGATATATATAATTGACAGTAAACAAAATTTAATCTAACTAAAGTTTTGGTTTGAACTATCCTTAATGGTTTTCCAAGACACGATGGGGAAGCGAATAGTGCAAGAGAATGAAACTCATATGTTTATATATCTATTGTTGCAGGTCATGTGAACTACTCAATTTTCTAGAAGAACATTGCTCCTATCAACGTGAGTTTGTATTGAGTGCTTAATGGTTTGTTTGTTTGTAACATATTTCAGCAGGGTTGTGGAGTGCCACCGAAGGAAGCTCTTGATGGCGCCATTAACACTCACTTTGGCTCTTAGAAGGTTGGTGAGAAAGATGACTGCTGAAGGTGCTGCTCTGCAAGGCTCATGATGAGTGGTTAGTATATATTTGAATTTAGCTAATTTATCTTCTGTTTTTTGTGCATATTTATCTTTGTTTTTTATATTGCACCTATTATAGATTAGAATTAATTTGGGTCAATTGGTTTTTAAGCTTCGAACATAATCTTTTTACACTTACATAGTTCAAACGTTTGGCAACATAATTTACTTTTAACATTATACGGTTATACCTATATGTTATTAAATATAAATATATAGTTATGACTATTTCTTTTTAATATTACGATTGCTACAAATATTCTATCTACGAGAACAATCATACACTATCTTTAAAAATATTAAACGAACCATACTCATATATTAGTATGCTGATATGTTCAAAATTCCAAAATCAATATTTTGGTCTATGTAAGTACTATGATATTTTAACCACTATTCCAATGAAAAACACTATTAGTTTTGGAGTGCATAACTTATGAAGTTTAATATACTACCAATTGAATATAATATACAAGTACACTATGTTATTAATTGGTGAAGATAAATTATGATAGGTAAAGCGTTAATTCAAAAATAACCTCATCACCAATACTGCAAATGAAAAATTATATTAGAATAAATTAATAAATAGTATCAAATATATTATCATTCCAAAATTAGTGTGTCCAAAATATGTGTTACCCACAAGTTATACCAAATTTGATCACTTACAGATGTGCTAACTAACTTAATATCTCACAAAATAACTAACTTAAAAATTTGAGCTTTCAAAAATATCTAAAAAGTATCATAAAATCAATTTTTAAATCTAAAATAAAATAATATTACAATAGGTAAGTAATAAAAAACTAATATTTTCATATATATTGATTTTGTTTTTCTTTCAACTACTATGTTTTCACTTTCTTCTAATCACATAATAAAAGAAATTCATCAAAGTATAAAGAATCACAAGTTTATTTAATTTTATGTAATATTGAAAAATATATGAAATATTAATCAAAAGTTTTTAAAAATGTTATCAAATTTTTAGGTTTTATCGGATCAACCGGTATCGGTCGCGGGTTGATAGCAAGGTTTTTGGATTTTTACCATATTTTGTTTCATTAAATCCAAACCGGACTATCTACGAGTCACTGGATATATTGGTTTGATCACAAGTCAGGATTGATATGAAAACATTGTTTGAAATTCAAAAATTGTAATAGACTTCTAAATTATTTATCTCTAATAAAAAGTTATAAATTCATTCAAATTTTATTAAATGGTCAACAACAAATACCCGCACTTTCTAAGCGCGGATCAAAATCTAGTACTCAGTTAAAAACTAATAATAAGTCAATGACCTATATAAAAACTTAAAACCTAATAAAATATGACAAATAAGAAAATAAGAATTTTAATATAACATATAGATTTAAATATTATTAAATCAAAATTCGTTTTTAATTATATATAAAATTAATTACGGATATTTTTTTAAATTAATAAATTAGTGATTCAGCTAAAAATTATTAATAAATCAATGACTAAGCTAAAACCTAATAAAAATAAAAACATGACAAATAAGCAAAATCAAAATAATTATATATCTAATTACATATTTTAGAGTTATATTATTTAAATTAATAAATTATGGACGCAAATAAAAACTATTAATAAATTAATGACTCAGCTTAAACCTAATTAAAACATGACAAATAGGCAAAATTACCTAAAATCACGGAAACATAACAAATAAGCTAAATCAATTCATAAATAATGCGGTAAACATCTTTAAATTGTAAGATAAGATAACAGAAACGCAACCATAGGCCACTACGTCGTGTGCCTTGGTCTTTACTTCGGTTTTATGTGTGAAAATTATAGATTAATCTCTGAAGAAAATTGTCAGTTTCGTAGTTGCTAATTAATATATTATTAATAGTAGTCGACATGGGTATCAGGATAAATGTCATCGGACAAAAGTTCTTTGCGGAAAGGCGGAGGAAGAAAAGGAGGACGAGTACACATGAGCAAAGCCCAATTAACTCCTTGGAAAAACGGGTGGCGTTTCACGGCAGATGCACCCAGAGACGACCCCAAACGTCGGATCGGGTCCTTAGCCAGTAGCTGAGAGATCAGATCCTTGGCCGCGCTTGGAATGGTTGGCTCTTTTGGAAATTCGAGGGCTCTAGCGACGATGTTTGCAAGGGTTAACTCGTGGTCCATCCCTTTGAAAGGCGTCGTACCGTAGAACAGCTCGAACATGAATATCCCCAATGTCCACCAATCCACCGCGCTCCCATGCCCTTCTCCTGCCATTCACATTTTGGATGAGTTAATATGATCTAAACTAACAAAATAATAGATCATAATGAAGTAAATTTGAAGTATACCTGAAACAATTTCAGGAGCCAAGTACTCATGCGTCCCAACAAAGGACATGGAGCGGACGTCCAGAGGCTCGGCCACAAGCTCAGGACCGTTGTTACGGTGATCAGCTTTCTTCTTACGTCTTCTGATTCTCGGGTGGAAGCAGGAGACAGCTGGGACAATACAGTTTGTGATCATGCAAGAAGACGATGTGGTCTGACGATGGTCCATTGTTTGGTTTTCGTTCTGGTCAGACGAGCCGTTTGGTAGTGCGTTTCGGTTCAGTACAATCTGTGGTGTGGAGGTGGATTCATCACATCTTAAGGAGAGATCGAAATCGGTTAGCATGATGTGACCATCTGATCGAACCAACACATTCTCAGGCTTCAAGTCTCGGTAAACAATCCCCATCATGTGAAGATATTCCATGGCTACGATCACTTCCGATACATAGAATCTAGAAATTACAAGAGATGTGGTTAGTTAGTGATGTAAACGCAAAATTGACATAAGGGTCAGGAAGAAGAAGACAGGGTAGTGAGGACAAAACGAATAATTGAGATTTGTAATAATAATTTGGAATCTTTTGTTACATATTTAGCTATTGTGACAAAACATATGTTGGATTTTGGGGACAAGAAGATAATGTTGGGTTTGGTTTACACTATGCATAAGGAACAATAATGGACCTACAAAGTTCGCTAGCTTAACGAACTCTTTTGTCTAAGAGAGTTTCTGGTGCAAATAGATTACCCAAGATTCCTCTTTTGTCTTCACGGGTCCACAATCAACAAACAACTCCACACAAAACAGTGTATAAAAGTCTGTTTTGGGTTCTTAAGAACAAGTTACAAAAGATAAACCAGAAACTTCGTGATATTTTTTTGGGTTGGACAACCTCAAATAACATAAGGTGCCACTACATTCATGATAAAAAAGATAGGTAGATTTAGTCAGGATACCTAAGAGACCTAGTAGAACTCAGTTACATGGCCAGAGACAAAAAAAAAAAAAAAAAAAGAAGGTAAAGCAAATACTCTATATACTCATATACATTAGAATTTAGTTGTAACTAAAACACAATCAAGTCACAATAGTTATAAGAAATGCCTAAACCAGTCATGACCTTTCTTTAATGTGTCAACTACTACTTGCGATCTGACATTAACTCAAGAAAAAAAAAACAGGTCTATCATCATCTACCAAGAATAAGTAGATCCGGTTTTCTAGTATATTACGTGGTAAGAGTTGGTTCATAAATGGCAATAAGTGGCTAACTCAACTAATAATAATCACTTCATCTACTACCAACCAAAGGCGGTAAAAGTAAATCCATCAACATACCACGGCAATTAAACTTTTGGACTAAGTTACAAAAAAAAAAAAAACTTTTGGACCAACCCATAACAAAAAGCCTATTATAATAAACAAAAAGCGTACTATAATTTGCATCATCGACTATTTGTTTTTTTTTGTGTGGTGTCCAGCATCCACTCTGTTCTGTTTGGATCGTCACTTTTTTCTTTTGATCAATCGATCGTCACTTTTATAATTCGTATCTACTACCAGATATCCGCTGAGTGCCATAAAATTTTAAATAACAAGAAAGGAATTAAAATGCATAGAAAACCCCAAAATGATTAAAAAAAATGTACCAAAAATATATTGTTCCCCGTCTCCAAAATTCGGTTAATATTTTTCTTTTGTAATTTTGAATATTCTTACTAAAGTGGGGCAACCCCATAAGATTATTTGAAAAGAAAATTAAAAATTCATAATAGCCACCGGTTTCAAAGGAAATGGTAAAGTTGTAATGGTTACAAATAACCTGGTTTGCTGGTATGTGCTTGTACTGAAGCCACATGCGCGCAATTAGAAAAATATTCATTTCCATGACATGCTACGTGATTCAATTAAATTGCACGGTCCCACTACAAATATACACGTGTCCTTAAACGATTTGTTAGAATTCAAAGTCAAACCCCACTCGATTTGACTTTTTAGGCAGTCCCCACAGATTGCTACTAATCAGAGCTACTACTTAGAAGATATTTATTGCAGGTGTATTAGGTTGGATCTCTTAGCGTAATATAAGATATGGTCTCTTAGCGTAACTAAAAAAGCTAAGAGACCTGATATAAAAGACGTTTCTTAGTTTTTTTAGTTAAAAACTAAAAAATACGCTAAGATCCAACCTAAAAGACCTAGAATAAACATTGCACTCGTATTGCGCGCTGCGATATACTGCCCACACATGTTACAGAAGCACACACTTTGTTAATCGTGAGTACTTCTGCCTATATAAAATAAATATATACACATAATATAAATGGCCACACTAAAGTATTTTTAATTAAACAAGTCGACAAACTTGAATATTTATTTTTAAATATCGAGCACATCAAATCAATAGAACAAATCTGGAAACAATGCTAAGTTTTGGAACACATCGGACGAGATTGCGGAAACCATATGTGCAAACCTTAATGCGGTTTCACTTAACGGGCCTATGATTTAATGATAATTACCCGTAAAACCGGCAATAATCGTGTTAGATAACGGTGCAGGAGAGCACAAAGCCATAAACTCTGTTATGTTTAAGTGTTAACTACCAGACAAATGACCAGCTGGTGGTCCCACTTCCCTGATTTCATCAACCTTCCTAATACTCCTAATATTTTTTAAAATGTTTTTGGAAACTGAATACACCATATTCAAGGAGATAAACGGAAATTGTTAACGGCGGTTACCTGACGGCGGATTCGTGGAAGCGTTTGTAAGGCTGTTTCTGACGGAGAACGTGGAGATCGCCGCCGGGACAAAACTCCGTCAGTAAGCAGAGCCATTTCGAAGAATCTATGGCGGCGTAAAGCGTCGGGAGGAAAGGATGGTCAAGCGTTTCGAGAATCTCTCTCTCCGTCTTCGCTCTACCTTCTTTGCTTCGGCTCGCGAGCTCTTTCTTATCCATAACCTTAGCGGCTAAGAGCGGTAATTCGACGGCGGTTGCGGATTTGAATTCAGCTAAGAAAACAGAACCGATGTCTCCGGCCCCGAGACGGAGACGGAATCGGAGATCGGAGAGGGAGAGAGACGATCTGAGTGAGGGAGGAAGTTTGGCGGAGGAAAAAGATGTCGCCGGAGTAAGAGCTGCGGCGGAGGAGGATGAGCGAGAGCCGGAGCTAGTGCTCCGATTCACGGTGGTTCCGGCGGAGGTAAAGCTCACACTTTGTAAATCGTCAGCCAGATCGTCAACCCATGGCTCCATTTCGGATCCAATCAATGAAGAGAGAGAGAGAGAGAGATGTGGCAATGGAGAAGAGAAGAAGTTAGTTGTGAGATTTTGCCGAGAAATAGAATCATTAGAAGATACAAAAACGATGTGTATGGCAATGGCAAAGGCTGTAATTTAGGGGTTAGATATGCCCCGTTGTGTAATTAAATCGTATTTTGGCTTATATTTTAAGCAACTATCGATAGTTAGGATTTAATAAAATTTTAATATTGTAACTAGACAATTATTACGAAATTATTTGGGACGATTTGGCTCTCCATCAGATCTTTCCTCTGTATGTTTCGAAAGAGATAAGCAAAGAGACATATAACCTAGGCCCCTACAAAAAAAAGAAAATGACGCGCACATATTTTGTGTTTGTTTTAATTCTGTTGTAACTGTAGTACTAGATTTTGATCCGCGCTTCTTAAGCGCGGATTTGAGATTTTTAATCTTTAATAAATTTTAAATCTAGTATAATTTTTTTTGTTTCACAATATAACTATTGATTTTTAATGTTTTTATTATTCATTATTTTTTATAGTGTGAGATTTGTTTGAAATAGATTTAAAGATGACATGTATGTTTTTAGTAGTAAAGATATTCATTATTAAAAATATATATTTTAATTATTGAACTGTATTAAACAATGTTTTGAAAATCTGATTGGACCGTACGATCGAACCATTCGGATCCTGACTCGCTCTTCTAACTGGTTTTGAGTTGTGCTAAAACCGAATTTGAGTTAAATCGGACCTAGTTCAATATTAAAACCCAGTTTTCACAAATTCAAGTTAAAAAAAAAATTACAAATTTTAATAAGATTTCATCAAAATTTAATATTGTTTTCTACTACATATATAAATAAATTAGTTTTAATTTTTGAATTTTTCATTTTATTTTTCATATCAGTTTTAAAATATAACATTGACATAAACTTATATCAAAATTAATTTATAGTTATACTTACATATATATAGTTGCTTAATTTAAAATTAAATTAAAATTAAGCGGTTAAACCGATTAAACCGGTCCGACCATTGACCCAGGTGCAATGTTGAATAAGTGTCCCGTTCGGTTTTCAAAACATTGTCATTAACACACAAGCTATCAATTTTAAATTAAAAATGAATTTTCCTCGCATATATTTATATCACAGTTACAACTATAAATTTACATTATTATAAAACCAATTATTTTTAGTATTGATATAGTTTTCAATTTCAGATATTAAATTTGTGATAACATTTCATAAAAAGAGTCAAGAAATACATGAATAACATATCACTTAAAAAGTGCAATGAATATTGTTAAGTTTGTAATACAAAGGTATGCATCATATGTTCGATAATTTATATGTAGGGTCCAAAAATATGTACATTAATATTAATCCGTTTGTTATGACTATTTCCTTAAGTTATTTTCTGTATTAAGAAAATAATAATAAAATCTTTACGTAAAATATCTTTGTTAGTTACAATATCTCTTTTTGTACTTTAAGGAAATTATGAGTTGATGTATGGAATATTACTTTGGCTTAAAAATAGGCTGAATTATGTGGTGTTAGTCTAGCTAATAGGTCCAAACAACCTTGAATAAGTAGATTTTTTAAGAATGCTTCTCTTTTAATAGTATAGATTTTATTCATATAACAAAAAGGCTAATTACTATCATCAGAATATACATGGTCCGAATGATAACTGCGAGATTGGTAAATGCAAGCGATACGAAATTAAAATGCAATACAATTTAACTGCGGTTCATGTGTGTCGGACCCAAATTCAATCCGTAAAAAAGGCCCAATGGGCCGAATTCATTAGAGCAACGACCTCCTACAAACTCGAAGAGAAGTGGAGTCGAGATTAACGGAGGAGGTTAAGATTATCACGGAGGAGATCCGCCTTTAAAGGAAGGAGAAGAAGAGGAAGAATGGATGTTCGAAACCCTAGAGCTTACGCACATTACACACGACCTCGATCTCTCACTATCTCATTCTCGATACTATGTTCCTAGTTCTTAGTTATTGTAACCCGATATCTTTGTTATTGTTGTATTAATTGAATCCTTATCAATACAGTCTATTTTTTGTCAACCGGAATATGATTATATGTTGTGTTCTGAAGATATCGTTGTTCAAGTTATTTTTTCCCTAATCTTTTACAAACAATCACTACCAAATATCTAATGTGGGTTTTATGATCCACATTTTGGCACCGTCTGTGGGGAAGAGAAATGGAAAACATCCTTGCTAAGAACCCGATATAAGGTTCATAAGCACGATCATGGATCTGAACCAACCATTCAAAAGGGGAAGCGATAAACGAATCAATACGGACCGACCGACTAAGAAACAGCCTAAGGTCACTGATTTCAAACGATCCGTCATCTCGCAGGAAAACTTAACTCGAGACGAACCCGACAAAGGATCGCGCCAGTCCAAAGGAGCAGTCCTGATTAGCGACGAAATCATCTTCTACGAGCACGAAACACTGAAACTCGACAAACCGCACCGCATGACAATGCTCTTATCATTGAGCTAGAGATAGGCGGAACAAGTTTTCCAAAGAGACTGGTCGACACTAGAAGTTCAAGTAACGTCCTTTCACACAAAGCCTTAACGTCAACGAATGGTGCCTTAACGTCAACGAATGGTCACAATCCCCCGGTGACACACGGAATATCGCCCTTCGTCAGCCTCGATGGAGTTACAGTAAAACCATTAAGAGATGTTTCGCTAACCGTCAAAGCATGTGACCTCCAATATGAAGTTGAGTTTGCAATAGCGAAACATTATATCCCCTTCGACGCCATCCTCGGGTAATTCTGGCTACGAAAGATGATAGTCGTATCCTCGATCTACCATCAATGTGTAAAGTCCGTCTCTCCTACCGGAGAAAAGACCATTTGAGGGAGCCAGAAATCTTCGCGAGCTTGTTATATGAATGGTTTCTTAAAAACCCGACCTCTAGAATCAAAGCAACCAGGAACACGCAACCTCTCGATTCGAGATACCGGAAATAATCTAGCCTGATCCATCTCACTATACGATAGCACCCCAAGAAATCTGTAAGCATTGGAAATGATATCCCTCGAGAAGTAAGAGACAGCCTCATGTCCTTCTTGAAACAAAATATCCAGACGTTCTCATGTTCGGCATAAGACATGCCAGGGATATATATCAAGAGTACCTCACACGATCTAAACGTGGACCCAACATTTAAACCAGTAAAACAAAAATAGAGGAAGTTATGTCCCAGGCGAGCTAAAGCAGTCAACAACGAGGTCGATAAACTCCTAAAGATCAGATTGATCAGGGAAGTACAGTACCGCGATCGACTCGCCAATCCCGTAGCAGTAAAGAAGAAAAATAAAAAGTGGAGAGTTTGCATCGACTTCACCGATCGGATTGTGTTACTAACTCCACATGTATGTCATAAAATTATTTTTTTAATAGAATTCTTCATCTCGATAGGATTCTTTTAATTTTTTTAGTTACCTTCATAAATTTTTCATGCGTTTCTGACTCATAATTTTTTACTTCCTCCAAGGCATTTTGCATATTATTTATCATTTCCTTTCCTTATTGTAAATTTGTTCTCCTCCATATCAAAAATTTCATTTCTACATTTCTGGTTTTCACTATTCATGTGTTTGTCCTCAGTTCTCTTTCCAACAATCTCCTTGCTATGGTATCCATCAATTGTAACGCCCCGAACACCCACAACTAATGGGCCGCCCACGCCCGCTCTCTCACTCCGTGGGTCCCATCCTATCTGACGAGCGGTGCATTAATTTTTTGGATGGCTCAAAATCCTTTTTTATTGAACCTACAATCACCACATGACTTTTCTCTGTGCTTTGGCCTCACTTACACGGTATCACAAATCACTTCCCGACAGGTCACCCATCCTTTCACTACTCCAGCACAAGCACGATTAACCCTGAAGTTCTAAATGGATGTGTGACGGAAAAGGTAAGTGCACTTTGGTGACATAGGGATGTTACAATTCACTTCCTCTCAATGAATGCAACGCCCTCTTGCGCCCAAGATCGTTACCCATAGTAGTGTGAGCCTTCACAGACTCCACACACATCTAGGTTCGGCTCTGATACCACTTGTAACACCCCGACCGCCCACGGATAATAGGCCGCCCACGCCCGCTCTCTCGGCATGTGGGCCCATCCCATCTGACGAGCGGTGATTCAATTTTCGGATGGCTCGAAATTATTGTTTACTGACCCTGCACTAACCATATGATCTTTCTCCATGCTTTGGCCTCACTCACGCGGTATCGCGAATCACTTCCCGATAGGTCACCCATCCTTCCACTACTCCAGCTCAAGCACGCTTAACCCTGAAGTTCTAAACAGATGTTTGACGGAAAAGGTAAGTGCACTTTGGTGATATAGGTAACCAAATCAATTCTCTTAAGTCTTTCCATATACCACAAACTCAGATGCTACAATTATTGTAGCAACCCTCCCCGTGTGCTCCAGGCTGGCTCTGCAAAGCACCGACCCTAACCCCTCACATGTGAGCGATAAGCTCCTCCAGGTAGGTTATTAGTGCGCTTGGGGTTCATCGAACCCAAAATCTCAGCTTTTAACAACCCTCCCACAAGACAGGTTGTCCCCAATTGATCTGTAGGTGACGAGTTAAGGTCGGTGCTCTGCAGAGCTAGCCTAGAGCCCACGGGGCGGGTTGTTATAATAAAACTCTACTTTTATGTGACAACCCGTCCCGTGGACCCCAAGCTGGCCATGCAGGGCACCGACCCTAACCTCTCTCACCTGTGAGCCCTAAGCTCTCCCAAGTAGGTTATTGGTGCACTTGGCGTTCCTCGAACCTAATACCTCACCCTTTAACAACATTCCCACAAGAGAAGTTTGATGTTAGGAGTTTTCAAGGCTCCTAAGACAAATGTTGTAGTATAGTGAATGTCGAACCAGTTCTGAGGGATATCAAAGCACTGAGAATGCAAGTACTCACTTAATCTAAATGCAACCAATGATTTAGATGGGTTTTAAGCTATGACTAAAATTAGAAAGCAATAACAGAATGATACTTTCTTGACTAAAGGAAAAGAGAACTCATGGGCATAGGGATTAGACCTTGGGTGATCAAGTATCGAACTTAGGATGGCAAATGATCAATCAAACTATCAACCTTAAGCCTAGACACAATTCTAAGAAAGCTCTATGTCTAGATGAATGCTCATTTGCTAACATATCTCAAACATCAAATGTCTTTGGTTGAATAATATGAAAGCAATCATTACTAACAAGTCTATTAGCTATCTTAGCATCTTTAACAACAAATGTCTTTGGCAAAGTATACTAAAAGCCTAGGAGAGTTGTCTCAGGCATTTCATCAAACACCTTTTGGGTGGGAAATGTCTATTGATCAACTTTTGAGTGGCCAACTCAGAAGATGCATTATCAATACTCTAATAGCAAGGAACAAGAATGATCTACACTAAAACATCCTAGAACTAACCTAATCACCCTTGATCTCCCTAACCCATGAATTCAAAAAGGTGATTACTTACTAATCTCCATGATTCCTCTTAAACCCATATTAGATTCCAGATTAATCATGTAGAGAAATAGATAAGAAATCAACAAGAACACAAGAACATAACAATCAAAATCCAAGAGATGAACTTCTCAAGAGAGTTTTTGTGTATTTCTCAATAGATCAAAAGATAATCTGCCTCCTGGTGGCTTACAGAGTATTAAAACATAGGTTTCGAAAATAAAAACGTGCATCATGAAATGACCAAAAGGCCCTTGAGGAATCTTAAGTTCGAGCAGAAATAAGACGCGGAGCGACCTCCGCTCGTCGCTCCGAGTAGTCGCTCCATGCTTCGGGAGCAACCTCGCTGTGTCGCTGCGAGAGGTCGCTCCGGACTCGTTCTCGCGTTTCCGAGTGATGAAAACGCGAGCGACCTCCGCTCATCGCTCCGAGTAGTCGCTCCATGCTTCGGGAGCGACCTCGCTGTGTCGCTACGAGAGGTCGCTCCGGACTCGTTCTCGCGTTTCCGAGTGATTAAAACGCGAGCGACCTCCGCTCGTCGCTCCGAGTAGTCGCTCCATGCTTCGGGAGCGACCTCGCTGTGTCGCTGCGAGAGGTCGCTCCAGATTCGTTCTCGCATCTCCGGGTGATCAAAACGCGAGCGACTCTTCCCTGTCGCTCTGGTAAGGTCGCTCTGATAGGCAGATCAGAGCGACTTGACGGTGTCGCTTAATGATCACTTTTAACGTTTCTTTTGGACTCCAATTGCACCCAAATGTCTCCAAGAACTCCATGTGGTACTCCAGTACCTGATAAGGACTCATGTATGCAAAATGCAACCTAAACATGGCTAAATCCTAATATATATGATCAAAATGCACATGGGTGAATGGATAAAACATTAGAAATATGCAAGATATCAACTCCCCCAAACTTGTTCTTTACTTGTCCACAAGTGAACTTTCTAGAACTCATAGGGAGAGAGGTTTGAAGGTGGGAGCTCATAGCCAAAAGAAACACAACTAGCAAACACGATTAGCACACTCTCTTATTACACTCTAGCTTCTCTAGGCCTATCTCAACTCCTTTTGTCCCTACACTCATCATCAAGCATCCACACATTCAAATCAACCAACTCTCACATTCATTAAGCACAAAACATCTAGTGAATTCTTGCAAATGGTCAGTCGGTCCAAGTCATTTGGGTAAGGGAAGGCTTTTATTCAAGTGATTCAAAAGGTTCGAAACATAAAATCTTTACGGTGGTTTACTCTCAAAACAAGTAGCCTTGACATTGCACATAATATATCTAAGAAAGGAACCAACTCATGCATACAATGCTCAATCTCCATTGTTCTACAATTTTCCCAAACATACAATTACACAATCATTCCCAAATGTCAAACCCAACTCACATCTCTCACCAAAAGATCCTAAGAACATTAACTCTTTCTCTTTGAAATCTACAAGGGTTTTTTCACAACCTCAAAACATTACTTAGCTCCTAACAACTTTGCTAGCCCCCTTTTTCTTTCTTTTTCTTTTCTTTTTATATTTTATCTCTTTTTTTTTTTTTAGATGGGGGCCAAGACTTTTCATAACTTGAGTTAGAGGTTTTTCTACTTATCCCAATAAGACAATTCACTTAAACACAAAGAGTCATTTCTTTTCCTTTTTCATTGCTCCCAAATCATAATCACAACTCTCACCCCCACCTATAGCTAGACAATTGAGTGCCCAATCTAGCAAGAATGAAGATCAAGCATTGTCGTTCCCGATACTCTCAACATTATGCACATGTAAGACTTTCCGAAGAAGGTCTCACTCATCAAACAATGAAAGCTTAAAAGGAGGGAAAGGTTTTGGGAGTGGTCTACCACTAGAGTTTGTCAAAATAAGATTGGCATAACGGATGTGACAACTCAGGTGTGTATAGCCATGACTCAGTACACAAGGGACCATGAGCAAGAAGCATTAAGTTCGTTCAGTTCAAATAAGGTTGTAGTTGGCTTCAAAGACTGAATTTCAGCAATCAACAAGTTTCAAGAAGAGTATTCAAGGCTCGAAGCATACGAGTGTTTTTGAGAGGTGCATAAGCTACTCAGGTGCAAAGTAATGTTCTTTACAAGGCATTTCAAATCATTGCTCCCAATGCAAGTAAATGCAACCTATATGCTCTAGACTCTCCTAGAAATGCCAATGATGCAAACTAAATGAAATTTTTTTTTTATGCAAATATATATGTATAATGCAATGCATGAGACTCAAAATCATCAAAGCAAACGTGATCAAATACTTGGTACCTCTCCCAAACTTAAATGACACAGTCTCTGTGTTGTCAAGGAGAGAGAGATACCCAAAAAGAGAAAACTAATATGCAAAAACGAAATGGTATATACAAGGGAAAGTAGAGGGAGTTTACCTTCTATGGAGAATGAGTAGAGGGAGATGCTCCCTCCTTGTCGTCCTTAGGTGGTAACTCTTCAAGGTGCTCATCAGCAAGAGTGCCCATCTCTTCAATTTAGAAGGCTTGCCCGAACACAGTTGGTTTCTTCATTTTCTCCTTGATGTCAAAGTGGAGAACATGCCCTTTACCCAAATGGAGATCAATCGTGCCCTCTTTCACCTTAACAATTGCTCCTGCTGTAGCTAAGAATGGCCTTCCAAGAATCAATGGGTCCTGAGCCTCCTCACCCATCTCAAGCACCACAAAATCTGTAGGTATCTCATACCTTCCAATCTTCACAGGTAGGACCTCTAAGATGCCCACAGGGTAGTTCACTGAACGATCAGCTAACACCAGAGAGAGTCTACACTTCTTGTACTGAGTGAATCCAAGCTTCTTTGCAACAGACAAAGGCATCACGCTGACACTAGCTCCCAAATCGCAGAGACATTTCTAAAATATCATAGGTCCAAGAGCACAAGGTAGTGTGAAGCATCTTGGATCCTCTAACTTCTCTGGAACATCAAGCCTTTGGATGATGGCACTGCACTCATGGGTAAGAATCATCATGCTTTCCATTTCCTTCTTCTTTGCAGCTACAACATCTTTCAGGAACTTGTTGTATTGAGGAATCAACATGAAAGCATCGATGATGGGCATTGCAACCTGAGCTTCACTCATTTGCTTGTCAAACAAAGCCTTGTACTTCTCTAGCAGCTGCCTCTTGAATCTACCAGAGAATGGTAGTTTGGGTTCATAGGGAGGAGGAACAAAAGAATTCTCACTTGCTGGAGCAAGAACTTCACCATCCTTCACTGTTTTCTTCTCTTCCCCAACCTTTCCTTTACCCTTGGCTTCCACAATCTTCTCCAAGATTTCATCATTGATTTTCTCATCAACAATCACCACTTCATCATCTAAGTTGATGGCCACCTCCTCACCTAGTTTTTCAGCATCCCTGGTGAGGGTTGTAGGAGGTAACTGCTTACCACTCCTAAGGGTGATAGCTTTGGCCTCCTTGGGGGTTTTGGTCAGATTTTCCAGGTAGAGATCCTTGCTGGCGAGTTTGGTGAGTGTTCATGGAAGCAAACTGATTCTCTAAATTCTTGACTGTAGAAGCAAGATGTGAGAACTTGTTGTTGAGCTCATTGTAGCTCCCATCAATCTTGGAATGAAGGTTTTTCAACTCATAACCAACATGCTTCTCACTTCTAGTCTGAGACTCCAAGATTTGTTTCAGCAGGGTGTCAGTGCTGCTCTCTTGAGGAGCAGAGGAACCAGATGAGAGGTTTTGCTGAGGTTGATAGCTGCCTTGCTGGTTGTTGGGATAGGATTTCTGTTGGTAGTTGTTGTACTGAAAGTTGGGCTCTTTTTTGTACCAGCTACCATTGTTGTTGATGAAACACAGCTCTTCCTGACCTTCCAAACCCTCAACCTCATGGACAACAGGTGGTGTATCTTGGCTTGGGTTACCAACAAAGTGCAGTTGCTCTTGTGTGGCTTTATCAGCAAGGAGGATGTCTATCTTATCCTGTAGAGCTTTCAACTCCTTCCTCATCTGCTTATCATCTGTTTGACTGCTTCTGTCGTGGTCTCCACTGTAGACTGCATCACTCTTTACCATGTTGTCAACCAGCTCCTCTGCATCTTCCTCAGTTCTCCCCAAGAAGAACCCATTGCTAGCTGTATCCAGTCTGGCTCTGTACTTAGGAAGAGCACCACGGTAGAATGTGCTCAGCAAGCTCTCCTTAGAGAAACCATGGTGTGGGCATTGAGCTTGGTAGCCCTTGAATCTCTCCCAGGCTTCACTGAAGCCTTCTAAGTTCTTCTGTTGAAAGCTGGAAATCTCATTTCTCAGCTTAGCAGTTCTTGAAGTAGAGAAGAACTTCTCCAAGAATGCTCTCTTGCACTCATCCCAAGTAGTGATAGAGTCGCTGGGTAGAGACTTCTCCCACTGACGTGCCTTATCCCCTAAAGAGAAAGAGAATAACTTCAGCTTCAAGGCGTCCTCAGACACACCATTGGTTTTTGACAACCCACAGTAGCTGTCGAACCTATCCAAGTGATCAAATGGGTCCTCTAGAGCCAAGCCATGATACTTGTTGTTCTCGATCACGTGGAGGAGTCCTGACTTGACCTCAAAGTTGTTGGCTGCCACAGCTGGTGCTCGGATTCCGAATCTATGACCATGTATGTTGGGGCGGTCGTAAGTGCCAATGGGTCGAGCTGCTCGCTGTTGGTTGTGTGGAACGTTGTTGGCATCATTTTGAGGTATGTCTGCCATATCAGTATCCAATCTCTGCAAGTGAGACTGTTGCTCTTCTTCTCGTCTCTTTCTAGCACACTCTCTCTCTAAAGCTCTGATGTCTGCGGCTCTTGGTACTAGGTTTGATGGACCCTTGCTCCTCAAGTTCATACACCTATAAAGTAAAGGGAGGTGAAGAAGGAGAATCAGTAACAAAAGAAAATAAAATGACTTAGTCTCAAGCAAGTGACTAAATCTCAATGTTTAAATCTGCTCAGAATTTGGCAACAGCGCCAATTTGATGTTAGGAGTTTTCAAGGCTCCTAAGACAAATGTTGTAGTATAGTGAATGTCGAACCAGTTCTGAGGGATATCAAAGCACTGAGAATGCAAGTACTCACTTAATTTAAGTGCAACCAATGATTTAGATGGGTTTTAAGCTATGACTAAAACTAGAAAGCAATAACAGAATGATACTTTCTTAACTAAGGGAAAAGAGAACTCATAGGCATAGGGATTAGACCTTGGGTGATCAAGTATCGAACTAAGGATGGCAAATGATCAATCAAACTATCAACCTTAAGCCTAGACACAATTCTAAGCAAGCTCTATGTCTAGATGAATGCTCATTTGCTAACATATCTCAAACATCAAATGTCTTTGGTTGAATAATATGAAAGCAATCATTACTAACAAGTCTATTAGCTATCTTAGCATCTATAACAACAAATGTTTTTGGCAAAGTATACTAAAAGCCTAGGAGAGTTGTCTCAGGCATTTCATCAAACACCTTTTGGGTGGGAAATGTCTATTGATCAACTTTTGAGTGGCCAACTCATAAGATGCATTATCAATACTCTACTAGCAAGGAACAAGAATGATCTACACTAAAACATCCTAGAACTAACCTAATCACCCATGATCTCCCTAACCCATGAATTCAAAAAGGTGATTACTCACTAATCTCCATGATTCCTCTTAAACCCATATTAGATTTCAGATTAATCATGTAGAGAAATAGATAAGAAATCAACAAGAACACAAGAACATAACAATCAAAATCCAAGAGATGAACTTCTCAATAGAGTTTTTGTGTATTTCTCAATAGATCAAAAGATAATCTGCCTCTTGGTGGCTTACAGAGTATTAAAACATAGGTTTAGAAAATAAAAACGTGCATCATGAAATGACCAAAAGGCCCTTGAGGAATCTTAAGTTCGAGCAGAAATAAGATGCAGAGCGACCTCCGCTCGTCGCTCCGAGTAGTCGCTCCATGCTTCGGGAGCGACCTCGCTGTGTCGCTGCGAGAGGTCGCTCCGGACTCGTTCTCGCGTTTCCGAGTGATGAAAACGCGAGCGACCTCCGCTCGTCGCTCCGAGTAGTCGCTCCATGCTTCGGGAGCGACCTTGCTTTGTCGCTGCGAGAGGTCGCTCCGGACTCTTTCTTGCGTTTCCGAGTGATGAAAACGCGAGCGACCTCCGCTCGTCGCTCCGAGTAGTCGCTCCATGCTTCGGGAGAGACCTCGCTGTGTCGCTGCGAGAGGTCGCTCCGGATTCGTTCTCGCATCTCCGGGTGATCAAAACGCGAGCGACTCTTCCCTGTCGCTCTGGTAAGGTCGCTCTGATAGGGAGATCAGAGCGACTTGACGGTGTCTCTCAATGATCACTTTTAACATTTCTTTTGGACTCCAATTGCACCCAAATGTCTCCAAGAACTCCATGTGGTACTCCAGTACCTGATAAGGACTCATGTATGCAAAATGCAACCTAAACATGGCTAAATCCTAATCTATATGATCAAAATGCACATGGGTGAATGGATAAAACATTAGAAATATGCAAGATATCAAAGTTGTCACCAATTGACCATTTGTAAAGCCCCGACCGTCCACGGTTAATGGGCCACCCACGTCCGCTCTCTCGGCCCGTGAACCCCATCTCGTCTGACGAGCGATATGTTAATTTTCTGAAGGCTCGAAATCATTGTTTACTGACCATGCAATCACCACATGACCTTTCTTAGTGTTTTGTCCTTACTCACACGCTATCGCAAGTCACTTCCTGATAGGTCACCCATCCTTCCACTACTCGAGCTCAAACACACTTAACTCTTGAGTTCTAAACGGATGTGTGTCGGAAAAGCTAAGCGCATTTTAGTGACATAGGTTTCCAAATCAATTCTCTTAGGCCTTTCCATATTTCACAACTCAGGATGTTACAATTCAACCCCTCTCAAAGAACGCAATGTCCTCGTTGCGCCCTACGACATGTCTCAAGACGCCTCTCTGGTCAGAACCGAGATGACTAACCTGGCTCTGATACCATTTCTAAAGCCCCGACCGCCCACGGCTAATGGGTCATCCACTCCCATTCACTCGGCCCATGGGCCCATCCCATCTGACGAGCGGTGCATTAATTTTTCGATGACTTGAATTCATTGTTTACCGACTTGACAATCACCAGATGACATTTTTCCGTGTTTTATTTTCACTCGCACAATATCACGAATCACTTCCCGATAGGTCACTCATCCTTCCACTACTCTATATCAAGCACGCTTAACTCTCTAGTTCTAAACTGATGTGTGCCGGAAAAAGTAATCGCATTTTGGTGACATAGGTAGTCAATTCAATTTTTTTAATTTTTTTCATATATCACAACTAAGAATGTTACGGATTCTCTCCCCATTCTAAAATTGTGATTGGTAGAAATTTTTTATTTATGATTTAATTAAAAGTTTGTGAATGGAATTTACAGTAAAATAGTATAATTTAAAGTTTACGGTGGGTATTCGATTTCTATACGATAATGTTGGTCATTTGACTTGTGTAATAATAAAAGAGGGACATTTTATTGAAACCCTGCTTCCATTTTGGTTTCGAAAGCAAAATAAAAAATAAAAGGCCCCCGTAAATTTGTATAGTTTCTAAATACTATTTACCAAATCGAATTCATGTCAATGCATATCTGCTGGCCAAATATTATAATGTATATATAATCATGTATATATATATATATCAAATAATATCATTTAAATATTTAAAAACCTAAAAATACAAATGGAGATTAGAACCTGGGAACTCTAAAAATACTATAGCACACTACCATTTTTTCCAAAAAATGCAATGTAATTACAATCATATATATATATATATATATATATTGGGTGACTTTGGGTGCTATGTACTGGTATAAATATTTATAAAATAATAATAATTGGTACATATTCCTATTTCATTTTATAAGTTTTTAAATAAATTTTTATTTATATGTATAAATGTAAATAAAAATGGATTATATATTATTATATTTTGTTTTAGTTAGACATTTGATCGTATATATAATAATTTGGATTGGTCTAGTTATTTATTTCAAATATATTTAATTCCACATATTTTAAAACTTACAACATTTTGAAATTTACAAAATATATACAAAATAATTTATTATATTTCAATCTCATCCTTAAATATGAATATTTATAAAATAAATAAATCATAATAATATGGTGTTCCATATTGTATCTGGATCACCTTGTGAGTGCTTTCTTCGTACTTTTTGTGTCATTTTCTTGCGCATGTGTTTATGTTTTAATTGAATATTTGATATCACTCAAATTACCTATAAATAATTTGTACTCTCTCAAATAAGATGTCGAGTTGCAGTATTATGGATCAAATTCACGGGAGCAAAGGCACACAATAGATCTACTAGTTATGTAGCTAAGCTAGGCAAGACATGTTTAAATGTAAATAGCAGGGTTGTGAACAAGTGATTGTTCAGTTGATTGATTGAGGTTCTAAGATAGATATGGAAAGCGTTAGACTTAGGGTATCTATTCAGACAATCAGGATTATAGAGATATAGATACTAAGTATGTATTGGATATTCTAGAACTCAAAAAATAAGAATAGTCGATCAACTTCCGTATCTAGGACCTCAGCTGTCGTTTGTTGGTCCTGAGAAAGTGTTCATCGATTCCAACAACGGGGTGTCGATCGATTCCAACAACGGGATGTCGATAGATACACCTTTCAGCGACGCAACTAATGAGTTGTCGATCGACGCAACTAATGAGTTGTCGATCGACGTACCTTCCATGGAGCGTTACACATGGGTTTGACGTGTTCCCTAGGTTTAACTAAATCAGCTTCTGCTTGTTTCTAGCAATCCTAGCATAATCTAAACTAATTCAGATAGAGAACCAAGCTTCCGCTTGCGCCCTAATATATATAGGCAAGGTCCTAGTTAGCTACTCTAGAACACATGCATTAAGAATAGTTTAATTGATGGATATCCTAATACTAAGCAGTTCTATATTTTTGCTAATCCCCCATGAATATTAGAACCCTAAATCTAACAAGGAGAACTACTTAGACATAGCTAAGCAATTTATCACAAAGAGATATGAAAACTGCATATATAGAATAGAGTAGAAAACTAGAGTTCCAATCACAAATCTCTGAAGGAGTTCTTGGATCTTCTCTCCAAACCTAAGACTCTAAGTATTGTTCTGTATGAAAGTAAGAAAGCGTGTGTTGCCTAAAACAATGGCAGAACACATAAATATTAGGTTTAAACTCGTCAGGGGTACTCTGGTAATTCTTATATGACTTGGGCTTAAAGTCGGCTGAAACCAATATGGCCTCTGCACGTTTCGCCGTCGATTGACAACAGAGAGTGTGTGTCGATCGATTATCATCCTCGATCATCGATCGCTAGGCCGGTCGACGGCCAGCTACGGGTATTTATCATTTTATCTCCAAAATGCACCAAAATCACTACTTTCCTCCAAATCACTCCAAAACCTGAAAACATACTAAAAAGACTCCAAAACAACTATAATGTATTTAAAATCACCTATATACCATGGCTAAAAGTGGATAAAATTCATGGTATATCAACACCCCTAGACTTACTCTTTTGTTTGTCCTCAGCAAAACAACAAGTAGTCTCTCTGGAAGCGGTTTGAAAACAGCAGAGACTCACACAATTTAAAAACTTACTATCATCACCTTAGCAATATTGCAAACCAAATCAAATCAATCTTAATTGAGAAGTACTTTCTATGTAATATCCTAGTTTAGCAACCAATTTCATTCATCCAGCAACTGAAATAATCATGTCTGACTAACCCCTCTACTGACCTCATTCTTATTCATATAAATAATAAAGGTGTAGGCTTTACCTTGGGAGTATCGATCACTGAGCACATGGAATCAATTCACTGGTCTTTTTCTGGTTTTTCGATTTTTTTATGACCTGTAAGAAAATTAAAAATGAAAATAAATAACTGTAAACAGTAAAAACTTAATGAAAATACCTAATAGTGGGTTGTCTCCCACTCTGCATTTTGTTATAGTCATTTAGCTTAACTTTGGAAGTTGTTTTTGGTTCGTAATGATCAAAGTGACCACTTGGTTGTATGCAAGTGTCCACTTCATCTTTGCTCATCTGAAACCAAGTGCCAATGAAGCTCCTTATGGCCTCATCTCCTCTGGTCCACTGATTCTTTAATCTTTCTCTAGCAACCTCACTTGCATTCATCCTATGCTGAAGATTTCCAATGCTGCACTGTTGCATTCTGATAGACCATGGATTTGACCCACTTTCACCCATGGTTTATAGGTGTTTTTACTACTAATTATTATATTATAGAGTCTATTGTTTATATTTATAAGATCATGAGTGATTTGGAGATAAGTGATGATTTTGGAGCATTTTGGAGATATTTGGAGTAAGCACCCGAGATGACCATCGAGCTCGACCATCGGTCGATATTGAGGAACGGATATCGATCGATGTTCACATCAGAACATCGGTCGACAACGAAGCGAGCATAAAGCCCGTTTGGTCACAGCCGACTTGAAGCCCAAGTCTTCACCAATTTACAAGATTACCCCTAACGAGTTTTAACCTAATTATAAAAGCTTTGCCACCATGTTAGAGGCAAATTGTGCTTTCTTGTGTTTCTAGTTTTACTATTATCAGCAAAAGGTTTTTAGGATTTTGATAGTTTGGAGAGAAGATCCAAAGTTATATTTGTGATTGGAACTCCATTGATATCTATTTACTATTCTAATGAAGTTTTCTTACCTAACTGCTGCTATGAATTGCTTGGTCATGTCTGAGTAGTTCCATTGTTAGATTTTAAGGTTTAAATAGGTTATGAGGGATTAGCCCCAACTATAAATTGCTGAGTTGTGATAATAATCATTAGGGATTGTCATTAATGCATGATTCTAGATTAGCTACCTAGAATTTGCCCTAGGATTGTTAGATAAAAGCGATAGCTTCATTCTCATCCTGAAACCATTCAAATTAAGCTAAGATTCTTGCTAGAGTAAGGCGAGAGCTGATCTAGTGAGCTTAGTGAGCATCATTTAACCCGCGCATAAAGCTTAACTATAAGCGCATCGATCGATATCCATATTGGATAATCGATCGACGGAGTGAAAGGTGTATCGATCGATATCCCTATAGGATAATCGATCGACACTTGCTATTGATCGAACACGCTTGTTTGGGTCATTAGATCTAGTTAATAGACAAGTCCATAAACGCGAGAGCTGATTGACTTGTTATTTAGTAGTTGAGCTCTACATTATCATGCATGCAACTCATTATGCATCTGTAGGATTATAATTCCAAGTTTCCTTAATAAAAACTCTAAGTCTAGCACCAAAACCTCAACCAATCAATCGAGCAATTACTTGCTCAACAAAACTGCAAATTTACATTTTAATCATAAAACCATCCTACTTACCAAATCCCAATAGATTTATTAGGTTCCCTAGCTATTTGTTGATTCAATCCATAAGTACTGCAATTGAAACTCTTATTTGAGAGAGTAGATTCACTCTTTAGGGTAGTTTGAGTGATATCAAATTTGGCGCCGTTGCCAGGGAGTTTTGAGCACCTATTAGATTTAATTTTGTTAAGTTTCTGACATAAAATTTTTTCTTAGATTTTTAGGGTACATGCCCAGCAGTACCAGAAGCAACAAAGAAACTCAACTACTATTCTCACCAGATCCTGCAAGCTTGGAGCGTTCAATCTGCAAAGAAGCGCGCTCCTCATCGATCGACAACAACACTTGTTCGTCGCTCGATTTTCGTCAACCACCGTCGACCAAAGATATTCATCTCCCATCGACCGACATCTTCCATCTGACATCGATCGATACTTCAGTCCAAACATCGATCGATACTGAGCCGCGAGACATGGTTGCGACTTTGATTCTTGTATGTGATGAGAGAGGAGACCTGTATGACCAGGAGGGTCATCTGCGTAATGCAATAGGTCAGAGGATAGACGTTCAGGGGGGCTGCAATCCCTGAGTCTGATACTGAAGCTACAGGTGCTACTCTACCTGTAGATGAGGCCGCTCGACCCTGAACATTGGCTGACTACAACCGTCCAGTTCAGTTCTACACCAACAGATCAGCCGTTCGACCTCCAACTATTCAGAGGGATTTCGAGCTTAAGCCGCGTGGGACAGACACCCTACTATGGGTTATCTCACGAGCTTCCTATGGACCATCTGGAGAGGTTCGAGGATCTCATATATGCTATTAAAGTCGAGGGAGTCTCTGAAGACTACCTCCTATGCAAGCTCTTCAAGTACTCACTTGCTGGAGACGCTTCGCATTGGCTTAAGCAGCTACCACCAGGATCTGTCACATCGTGGAGCGGCATCAAGAATGAATTCTTATGCAACTTCTTTGATAAATCACGTGCTGAAGACTTGAGGAGAAAGATTGCTACATTCACTCAGGAGCCTGCAAAATCATTCAGAAGCTCCTGGATCAGATTCAAGTCTTATCAGAGAGACTGTCCACACCATGGATTCAATGAAGTACAACTGCACAGTACTTTCTACAGAGACATCGCGGTGCAGTACCAGATGGCTCTTGATGCTTCCAGCAATGGGAACTTCAACACCAGGAATCCAGAGGAGGCAGTGAAGGTCATTGAAAACCTAGCATCCAGCAGCAGCACCAAGAACACTGACTTTGAGAGGAAGAGATCTGCTACCAGCCTTGGGAATGACCAGATGGATGAAGTGAAGGCAAAGCTGAGACAGTGTTCACAAGCTTCTCAGGAAGCTGGTCTGCTTGGTTGAAGATGCAGAGGCTGTAGACGCAGAGGGTAGAGCAGAGGAAGCAGATGTGAACTTCATCAGTGAAACTGTATTCCAAGGTTCTGGAAACCAAGGTGGAAACATAAACTCCTATGGAAATAGGGGCAATTTCAACCAGAGTTCACAGCACCAGAAACCCTACATCAACAACTACAACAACAACAGGGGTTATGGAAACTCCTACTACTAGAAGCCACTACCGCCAACTCAAGAGAGCAAGATTGAAGAGATGCTTGATAGAGTTCTCGAGGGACAGCAGCGCATGACAGTGGACTTCAATGGGAAGATTGATTCTGTCTACACCAACATGAACACAAAGTTTGAGACTTTGAGCACTCATGTGAAGAAGCTGGAGATGCAGGCTGTTCAGACATGAGAAGCTGTTAAGAGGCAGGGAGCCTTGATAAGAGGGGTAGAAGATGATGTGATGAAGTACCATGTGAATGCCATCATTGGGGATGATTTCTGGCAAGTGGTGAAAGAAGAGAAGCTGCAAGAAGGAGATTTCGAAGTAGAGAGTCTGATGAGTTTCGGCGGATCGCATTGGTGTCGATCGATGCCAAGCCATGAACATCAGTCGACAGAAGTCATCCAAAACTGATTGACATCCTCTCATGGACATCGATCGACAACACCTACGGAGTCAACCGCATCTTGCAATGTCGTGAGGATCATGACTCACGAGGAGTTCGCAGCAAAACACCCACATCCGCCCAGCCCTGTCTACGTAAAAATTGATCGACATTCTGACCTCGTCATTGATCGACATCAGGAGACCGCCATCGATCGACAACCTCCAGCACCCATCGATCGACGCGCATCTCTTACGTACCGAGTGCAGATGCCGAAGATAGATGTTGCACATCTTAATGCACTCATGCCCAAACTCAAACATTCAGAAAACCCACTAGAGGCCGCCAGGACACCTTGAGAAGATGAACCAGATTCTATGGAGGTTGATAGGGTTCCTACGGGAAGAACCCTAAGGAAAAGAAAGGAAAAAGTCGAGAAACATCTGAAGAGGGGACTAATGAAAAGGAAAAGGAAAGTTTCCGAAAAAGAGTCTTCAGGATTCCTCTAGATAAGTCATTCGAGGAGGCTTATTTTACCCACAGATTGTGAATGTTCTTCAGAGAAACTATAGAGACAGAAGAAGACACCAGGAGAATGTTCTGTGAAGCTAGAGAGAAGATGAGGAATAAGATTACATTGAAGAAGAAGAGTGATCCTGGGCAATTTGCAATACCATGCACGGTGAAGGGTATTGAATTCCCACATGCCTTGTGCGACACAGGAGCATCAGTCAGCATCCTACCTAGGGTTATGACAGATCATCTAGGTATGCTGGTGGAGCCTTCTATTCACTTTTGTGGATTGTTCTCAGAGGAACTCATGAGGGATTGTGAGAGACCTAGAGGTGCAGATTGGTAATGTCCTAGTTCCAGTTGATTTCCATGTCTTAGACATCAAGCTAAACTGGAACTCTTCTCTATTTCTTGGGAGAGCCTTCTTGTCAACTGTGGGAGTAGTGTGCAACTTGCAAACCAACCAGTTGTGCCTAACGTTCATAGATCCTCATGCCCACTACAACCCTAATCCAGTCAAGAAGCCACAGATGACTTCCAGAAGAATCAATGATCCAGGATTCATTGCATCATGCCACTGTGGAGCCAAATACGAGACAGAATACTCGGAATCGATCAAAACTCACACTTCAACATCGACCGACAGTGTCCAGGAAAAATCGATCGACGCAGCATGAGAAGAATCAGTCGACAGTAGTCAAAGAGAATGGGAAAACGATTACTACAATCCCACTATGGCAGCACACACGGAGGAGTATGATGAAGATTATGAGGAAGAACGAGCTATAGAGCAAAGAGCGATTCTTGACGAGGAAGATAGACTTCTCCATCATTCCTCTTGGAAAAAGAAGTCACCATCGATCGATAGGAACAGTTCAACATCGATCGACACTCAACTTCATCAACCAAACCGCCTTCGAGCATCGACCGACATCGCCTACTATCCATCGATCGACACTAACGTCGACGCTACCCGAGACGAAGATTAGTCAATTGGAAGTTGGGCAGATGATTGCCATCACGAAAGCTACGCAGTAGAGACATCATACCGTGATCTTAGAGCTGATGAACTTTATGAGGGTTTCACATATGAGGAACTTCTCAACATGCAAAGACGCGATGAAGCAGATCAGAAACGAGCAAAAGCTGCTTGGGAAAGAACACATTTCAGCCATCCGATCGATAGAGTGATACCTCCATCGATCGACATCAATCCTTCAACATCGATCGACATCAACCATACAACATCGATCGACATCCGTCCAAATCCAAAAACCACTGTAAGCAAGAAAGATAAATTTGATAACCAATATCTAACTCCAGACGAATTTGGTATTTTCAGGGACCCAAATGGCTACGCAAGAGAAATTTATGGACGTACTCTGTATATATCTCGAGAGGATATTGCAGACATTCTTCAGACGGCTAATGGAGCAGACAACCTCTTCGTGCAACAACACAACTTTCCAGAACACCAGCAGAAGGTTACAAAGGAGTTCTATGACACAGCTGGTGGCATAGATAAACGCTTCAAACAGAAGTCTCAGCATCCTACTCGACCATCGATCGACGTTGACGTCTCAATATCGGTCGACAAACGTCCTGAATTTGGGAGAAGAGCCTTTGATCTTTTCGGTACTAGGAAATTCTACTGGGAAGAGAAGGATGATTATGGAATCTACAGAGATGATCAGGGATACGTCAGAGATGTAGATGGACACACCATTCATGTTCACAAAAAAGATATCAGAAGACTTCTGGAAAGAGCTTCGAGAGATGACCCCAACTACATCTTTTTTCCAGAACATGCTAGCTCATTCACTCAAACCAAGCTAATACCAGAGATCTACACCAAGGACGAGATCAATGAGATGTTCTATGGAGTCTGCAGAGAACAAGTGAAGAACAAAGAAGACTTCCAAATGAAGCTTGATGGAGTCTACTATCCATTGAATGATAGTATCAGCATGGAAGAGATGAGGCAAGACATAGCCAGAATTCAGCGTGCGACCGATGTTTCTCGCCCTAAATCGATCGACAGACGTCGACAAGCATCAATCGACAACCGCTTACCAGCCTCGGTCGACGACAATCCACCATACTCACATACGATGAAGTTTCAACCAGATTTTCACACCAGGAAGGAGATAAATCAGTTGGTAGAAGGGATCTACAGAGCTCTGAAAACTATAGAAGAGAGACTTGATAGGAGATGTGATGACATCTATTTCCCAATGGACCTCACCATTAGTGCTTTGACTTCCAAGATAAGAGCTATTCAAGGGGAATTAGTGGAGATTCAGAGTTACATTACCCGTAGACCAGAAGCATCAGCATCGATCGACAGACGCAACAATAAATCGACCGACATTCACAAACAAACATCGGTCGACGAAGCTTCAAACCGAGGGAGGCTAGTACAAAAGGTGACATCAGATATGTCTGATACACACAACCTTGGAGAGGAGATCTCAGCTGACACATACGCCAGACTTATGAGACATCAGTTCACTCTTGAGAGTCTTGGAGATAGATTGCAGAAGATAGAAGATGCAACTACAATAATGAAGGACAAATGGCCCAGAGGAGATGAAGAAATGCGAGACTTCACTGGTACATAGTTCAACAAGCGAAAGAAGAGATGGAGACTTGTTTTCCAACAAGTGCCAACTTTCAACATCACTAGCCCAAATCACCTCCAAAGTCAAGCTAAATGACTATAACAAAGCGCTGAGTGGGAGGCAACCCACTATTAGGTAATAATTATTTGGTTTTTATTAATCTACTATTTATGTTGATTTTTAATTATTACAGGTCATTATATATATATATATAAAAGAGATCCGAGTAGACGATTGCCGTGAGTATCGACCGATGAGACACTGTCGACATCGATCGACAGCGCATGACCTGCCACGACCGATATCAACATCCTTACATCGGTCGACAATCATTCCGGTCTGGTATATCGTTCTAACTTGTTACATTAAGTACTTATGATTTAATTATCACCATAACTCTGACTAAGTTTACACTGGGGACAGTGTAGTTTAAGTCTGGGGGGAGGTTTACTGATATTTGTCTATTCATGAATTTTATAAATATTTTCAAACATAAAGTTTTTATTGAGTCAAAGAATGGGATAATGAACTTATAAGATTTTTCCTTGTTATCTAACAACTCTTTAGCACTATTCTAGACTTACTGATTGCAGATAGTACTAAAGATACTAAAGTGGATCAACCTGTCAACTATGTTACACTTGCTGAGATTGTTTGAAGGAATCAAAGCTGACTTCCAACACTAAAACTTGACACAACTGCTTGTCTTGGGGCTTGATATACATGAGATCGGATTCTTCAAACAATTTTGGAAGGTAAAACCTTGTGTATATAGATTTATCACCCTCTCTCTCTCTCTATTTTCGAAATACAGATATAAAAAATTTATATATATACATATCTATTAGAGATTTATTAGGAAGGGATTCGAACATGACTTGGTGGCTACAACCATTAAGCCTTACTTCATAAGAATTCTATAGGTAAAGGACTAGAACATGACTATGTGGCTACAACCATTAAGGCTTGCTTCACAAATAATCCTAGGATATAGGTCAAAAAGAAGTGAAGATGACTTGGTGGCAACCACCATTAAGGCTTGATTCATGGAAGCCTGTCCAATCTTGGTCAATGATCTTGCAAATATAAGCAGACTTTGACTAAGAGAGAAAATTAGTAGAGAGAGAGGATATGAACTAATGTTTACCTACAGGTCCAGATACTTGTTTGAAAATCCTTGCATCATGTGTTCGATACTCCCAAGGTAAAGCCTGCACTTTTATTTATGCTAAAAAATGAGGTTCGTAGAGGGGAATGTCAGACAAGATTTGCTAAGTTGTTAGCTAGATGAATTTGGTTGCTAAACTAGGATATGGTATAATATGCTTTTGTGATTAGGACTTCTTATATATGGATTGCAATATTGTAGAGGTGATGATTCTAAGTTTAAAATTGTGTGAGTCCCTGCTGTTTTCAAACTTCTTTCAGAGAGACTACTTGTTTGTTTTGCTTGAGGACAAGCAAAAGGGTAAGTCTGGAGGAGTTGATAGACCATGGATTTGACCCACTTTCACCCATAGTTTATAGGTTTTTTTACTACTAATTATTATATTATAGAGTCTATTTATTATATTTATAAGATCAGGAGTGATTTGGGGATAGGTGATGATTTTGGAGCATTTTGGAGATATTTGGAGCAAGCACCCGAGATGACCATCGAGCTCGACCATCGGTCGATATTGAGGAACGAATATCGATTGATGTTCACATCAGACCATCGATCGACAGCGAAGCGAGCAGAAAGCCCGTTTGGTCACAGCCGACTTGAAGTCCAAGTCTTCACCAATTTACAAGATAACCCCTGACGAGTTTTAACCTAATTATATAAGCTTTGCCACCATGTTAGAGGCAAAGTGTGCTTTCTTGTGTTTCTAGTTTTACTATTACCAGCAAAAGATTTTTAGGATTTTGATAAATTGGAGAGAAGATACAAAGTTATATTTGTGATTGAAACTCCATTGATATCTATTTACTATTCTAATGAAGTTTTCTTACCTAATAGTTGTTATGAATTGCTTGGCCATGTCTGAGTCGTTCCATTGTTAGATTTTAGGGTTTAAATAGGTTATAAGGGATTAGCCCCAACTATATATTGCTGAGTTGTGATAATAATCATTAGGATTGTCATTAATGCATGATTCTAGATTAGCTACCTAGAACTTGCCCTATGATTGTTAGATAAAAGCGATAGCTTCATTCTCATCCTGAAACCATTCTAATTGAGCTATTATTGCTAGAGTAAGGCGAGAACTGATCTAGTGAGCTTAGTGAGCATCATTCAACCCGCACATAAAGCTTAACAAGAAGCGCGTCGATCGATATCCATATTGGATAATCGATCGAAGGAGTGAAAGGTGTATCGATCGATATCCCTATAGGATAATCGATCGACACTTGCTATTGATCAAACACTCTTGTTTGGGTCATTAGATCTAGTTAATAGACAAGTCCAGAAACGCGAGAGCTGATTGACTTGTTATTTAGTAGTTGAGTTCTACATTATCATGCATGCAATTCATTAGGCATCTGTAGGATTATAATTCCAAGTTTCCTTAATAAAAACTCTAAGTCTAGCTATTTCCTTTTAAGCACCAAAACCTCAACCAATCAATCGAGCAATTACTTGCTCAACAAAACTGCAAATTTACATTTTAATCATTAAACCATCCAACTTAACAAATCCCATTAGATTTATTAGGTTCCCTAGCTTCTTTTGGATTCGATCCCTAAGTACTGCAATTGAACATCTTATTTGAGAAAGTAAATTCACTCTTTAGGGTAATTTGAGTGATATCACATTCCAACTCTTGCATGTGCCTATTCTGAGATGTCTTTCAACTCCTGGGAAACATCTTCTTTCAGAAGTCTTGGTAGAAAATGATCTCATCAAGCTTATCATGTAAGGTCTTCTCGGTTACCAGCTTGCTTCGTGATCTTGCATAGTCGCTGTCGATCGATGGTCATGTCCGTCTGTCAATCGATGGTGACGGTTATGCTTGAAAATCTAACTGTCTCTGAGTCGTGTCTATCTCCTGCTGCAACGCATTCATGTGTGTGGTCAATAAATCGATATCGTCACGGAGCGGGTAGTAGACACCATCAAGCATATAGGTGAATGATTGAAGCCTATCTTTGAATGATACAAGTCGAGCGTCGATCGATGTTCGAGTGCGGGCGTCGATCGATGGCTGAGTGTGTTCGCCGATCAATTTCGATGCTCCTGCGCTGACTGCATGCTGGTTCTGAATCATGGCTATGTCTTGCTTCATCTCATCTGTGCGTGTGGTCAACCAGCTGATACTGTTGTCGAAAGGGTAGTAGATGTCATCGAGCTTCTTTGAATGATAATCATCTGAAGTCCAAAGAACTCTGTAGATCTCTACTACCATCTCATCAATCCCTGCTTTGCTGTAACTGGCTTTGTCTGGCACGGTACGTATGGATACCACTGCGTACTCTGGTGGACCAATACGGGTGCAGCCAACTATTGTGGCTCTCTGTAGAATAGGTCGGATGTCCTCCTTGGACACATGGATGATTCTGCCATCTTTAGCACGTGCAAATCCATCCTCATCTCTGTATACACCATACTCGTCTCTACTCTCCCAACGAGGTTTCCATTTTCTGTTCTGAATAGGTGTGCTTCGTCTGAAATCGAACTAGTCGTCGATCGATGGTGCAGCTGCGTCGACGAACGATGGTGGATCCTCAGCAGTATTCTGCGTGTCCATGAAGTTTCTGGACCCATTCATGGTAATGATTTCAGCTATGTCCTCCTTGGATATGTTGAGAATGCGTCCATCCATGGCTCGTGCTCGGCCTTATGGATCCCTGAAAATACCAAATATATCTGGAGTTAAATAACCATAATCTGTATTAACTTTAACACGTAACTCGGAATCAGGTGTGTGATAAGCGTCGATCGATGGCTTGATGTCTCTGCCGATCGATGTTGACGTCCCATCCGGCAAGTGATGTATGGAGAAGTCCTCTATCATCCATGGTAAGACCATGGTACTCAATAATCTTCTCTTTGTGGTAGTCCTCGTCATACTCATCAGATTGTATCTCAGGTAATGCAGTGTCTACTGAAAAGCTCTCATGATGGCTCTCATCTGCCCAACTGCTAATTGAATAGTCGCCCTGTCTGCTTATCGGGTCACCATGATGGTAATCAATCGATGCCCGTGGCTGGGTACTAAATGCAAAGCTCGGATACCAGTGTTCTGGCAAGGCGAAAGTCTCATTCACAGGACTACTGTCGATCGATTCTCCGGGATGGTTGTCTATTGGTGGATGAATGGCACTTTCGATTGATGATTGAGTCTGGCTATCGATCGATCATGAATACTCTGTCTCGTATTCATCCTCAAAATCACAGTGGCATGCTGGTATGAATCATGTGTTAACTCCAGTGTTGGACATCTATGTCTTGACAATTTTGACTGGATCATAGTAGACATCAGGGTTTATCAGTGTTAGACACAACTGATTAGTTTGCACGTTTCAAACTGCTCCTACAGTAGCCATGAAGGCTCTCCCAAGTAGTAGAGAATGGTTCTTGTTCAGCTTGTTGTCCAGGACATAGAAGTCACATGGAAAAAGTGCATTGCCAATATGCACCTAAAGGTCTCTGATGATTCCTCCTGAGTTCTTCGTAGAATGATCCACAAAAGTGAATGAATCCTCCGAAGGCTCTATCTTCAGACCCAGATGGTATGCCATTACCTTGGGTAGTATGCTGACTGATGAACCTTTGTCACACATCGCACATGGAAACTCAATGCCTTTCTGTAAACATGGCACTGCAAATTTCCCAGAATCACTCTTCTTCTTCAGTGTAATCATCTGCTTCATATTCTCTCTGATCTGATTGAAGATCCTATGTATGTCCTGTTCAGTTTCCTTGGTCTCTCTGAAGAACATTTACAACATGTGGATAAAGTAAGCCTCCTCAAACGGTTGTCCAAGGGTATCCTGAGAACTCTTTTGGTGAAGCTATCCATCTCCTTCTCATTAATTCTCTCTTTAGAAGCTTGGGAACCTTTTCCTTCCTTCTCCTCAAGGTTCCTCTCAGAAGTCTGATTAACTTGCATAGACTTTGGTGCATCATCGGAATGTTGACTGAAGTTGTATGCAATGTTTTCTGAAGGTTGAGATGGATTTCAGATAGAATTCAGGTGTGCTACATCTACCTTTGGTAGCCGCACTCGGTAGGTCAGAGGTGGTCGTCGATCGACGCTGGTTGGGTCATGTCGATCGTCGGTGGAGTCTGCCTGTCGATCGGTAGCTAGCTCATGGTGTCGATCAATGTCCGACTTCTTGATGCGCAAGGGTTTAGGTGGATGAGGGTGTTTAGCTGCGAACGCCTCTTGAGTTAGAATCCTTACTGTCGCTCATGATGCAACTTCCTCTGTCGATCGATGTGGAGTAGGTAATATCGACCGATCCTCGTCTGTTTCCATCGTTCGATATTCATCTCTTGGTGTCGGTCGACACCAGTGTGAACTGCCGAAACTCATGGAGCCTTCGACTTGGAAGTCCCCTTTCTGAAGCTTCTCCTCCTTTACCACTTGCCAGAAATCATAATCTATGATGACACTCACGTGGTGCTTCAGTGATTCATCACCTTTACCCTTGATAATAGCCTCCTGCCTCTTAACAGTTTCTGCAACTTCCTCTGTCGATCGATGTGGAGTAGGTGATAGCGACTGATCCTCGTCTGTTTCCATCGTTCGATATTCATCTCTTGGTGTCGGTCGACACCAGTATGAATTGCCGAAACTCATGGAGCTTTCGACATGGAAGTCTCCTTCCTGAAGCTTCTCCTCCTTTACCACTTGCCAGAAATCATCATCTATGATGGCACTCACGTGGTGCTTCAGTGATTTCAGTGATTCATCACCTTTACCCTTGATAAAGGCCTCTTGCCTCTTAACAGTTTCTCCTTTGTGAACCACTTGTGTCTCCAAACTTTGAGTTCAGCTCTGTGTAGACATCATCTATCTTTCCATTGAAGTTCACCATCAACTTCTACTGACCCTCAAGAACTTGATCAAGCATGGACTCTATCTTGCTCTCTCGAGTCTATGTTGTGGTTGGTTTTGTAGAAAGAATTTCCATAAGCTCGGTTGATGCTGTTGTAGTTGCGGCTGAAGGGTTTCTGGTACTTTGAATTCTGGTTGTATCCACTTTTCTTCCCATTGCCAACATAGTTTCTGTATCCACTCTCATTTCCAGATCTCTGATTCTGAAAGCCTGAACCACTAACCATGTTACCATCACATATATTAAAATTTTGATAAATTAATGGTTCGAATTCGTTTTACCTAGAATTGGGAAATGTAAAGAGACATAATGAAATGATTTCAGGTAGACTATATTGTATTGTGTACGACTTATTTAGAGATATATATTTTTGTATGTAGAAATTAAATATCATTGGGTAAAAATATCGGTTATGCTTATTGATTCCCGAATAATTGGTAAAAATGAATTAGTGTAACCGATGTTTCAGATTTATATATTTATATATATTTAATATCCAAGATATTATTAATGGAAAAGTGTATAGGTCCAAATTTAAATGATAAATTTTTATAAGTAAATGAAAATAGGATTCTAAATTAAGAGATTAGATGTTTAATGACATCACTATTTTTGGACAAACAAAAGTTAAACTCAATTTTTTTTTTCCTGAAAAACTAAAGTCTTATATATGTTTTCTAATCGAGTTAATATTTGTGATTTTATAGTTGGAGAATATTGTTATTGGATATATATTTTAAGGTTTTGAAAATAAATCCAAGATTTCCATTTGTTGTTGCAAGATATATATTGTTATATATTTTCTAGGTTTTTTAGATTTAAACTGTTTCACAGAAATCTTAAAATGATAACTAGGTTTTGACCCGCGCTTTGAAAATGCGGGATTTATTTTTCAATATTATTTCATACGAAGGTGATATAGGTGACCCGGATCTGATCCGAATAAGTAGTACTGAACCATAATTAAAATTGGTTAGATATTCAAACGGGTTCAAACCTTTGGTATCTAAATAACCGGAACCGAATCCGATCTAAATTGAAATATTTTGGGTATCTGAATATATCTAAATCATATTTATATACTTAAATATATTAATTATTTTAAAACTATAATATATAAAAAAATATCTAATATATATATATATATATAAAAGATATTTTGAAGGTGTCTAAAATAATTGAAAGTGTATACAAAGAGTCAAAAATAAAATATAAAAATAGCTAAACAATACTTAAAACACCAAAAATACTTAAACTATCTATTAATTTTCTATTCAAATCAAGCCAAACCAATTTCTATGTTAGGTTTATGTATTTTGACATACATTATTTAAATTTATATGTAATATATTACTTTTATTTTTAGATTTTGAGAAATTTAAAGGATATATGAATCTAAATTTTTGAAAATAATTTGAACGGTTTATCCGAATCGAGTCCGCAAAAATTCAAACCAAAATTTATAAATACCTTAGTAGAACTTATATCTTTAACTTTGAAAATCCAAAACCGGAGTAGATCCGAACCAAACCCAAATGGGTACCCAGACGCTTACCTGTATTATTTATATTATTTTTACGTAAAAAAAACTTTTGCTTAAAACATTATTATTCATTAACTAATATATACTAATAGTCTAATATCATTCTACATTTTATACTAATTAAACTTTTTTGATTTAATGAAGTTAAATTGCTTATAATGTTTTTTAATAATTTGGGTTTTGATAAAATAATAATGTTAATAGTAATGGGGCCATGAAATAAAATTTTCTCTACTAATTTTGTTTTCCTTCTCGACCCATAAACATTGGTTAAAATTGGCTTTATTTTTTATCTGTTTATTATTTTTGGTTTGAAATAAACATATTTCAGTCACTGTAATGTGGAGGAGCGTGGATGGCGAGGGATCATACTGGTAATGTCTTATTTCATGGACGTGATGCCTTCACTCCCTCGATTTCCCGATTGGCTGCAGAACTTCGAGGCATCATCTGGGTCTTGCAGAGTGCAAACGACCTGCACCTTCTTACAGTAAGCATAGCTTCAGACCATTCAGAAACGATAGAGGCAATATCAACACCGGGTTCTTGGCCACGGTTCCGCTGCTTGTTAGAGAAAATTGGAGCATTGTGTAGTCTCTTTTCCTCTGTTGCTTTTGAAGTTGAGGGAGCACATGCCAATACAATAGCTCGTGATATTGCTAAGAATGTGCTGAAGGATGGGCGGTTTCAGTCCTACCTCGCTTTAAGAGGACCAGCATGGCTTCATCAACGTATCGCCGCAGAAGCTTCAAGACAAGACTAATTCATCTTTCCTTTAAGATTGTGTCTTTGTTCTTTTTCTGTTTTGTTGCAGCAATAGGGTTCGCCATTGTTTCAGACGATCAAAAAAAAAAAAATCAAATTTCTAGCATCGTAGAAAGATTGGAAATGGTAGACTGCCTTTAATACCATGTCCCGTATAGAGGGGAAATCAGTCTATCTCTGATGTATAACAAGATGGTGTGTTTACAGTTGATCAGGTTCTTCTTATTACTCTCTCTCCGGAAGGAATAACTACCAGGTGATAAGAGTTCTCCAGATCCTGCCATGCATCCAAGGAATTTTGAGAAGTTCTACTTCTAGATTATTCTTTCTAAAAGATGCTCATATCTTTGTTAATAAGATGACGAAATATAGTGTGAAAACTGATTTCTCAATATAATAAGTTGCCGTAAAGAAACTTTATATATTACGAGACTCGACCTCTTTACGTAAAAGAATAAATTCACTTCTTAGAGCACTCTTCTTTACCGTTAAAATATTAGAAAATAATCAAGAGCAAGGAGAGGAGGAGATTAATCTCTCCGATGAAAATATCAACAACATTTTTTGAAAGACTCTTGAGATAGTTGGCATTGTACAAATGATCTATGCAATTTTTATGATCATAAATTTATTGTATAACTACAATATATTTAAAATATTACTTTATATTGGTGAGACTGGATGCTCTTAGAGTTTTACGGCCTCTGTGTTAATAAGATAACGAAATAGACTCCTAAACTGATTTCTCATTATAACAAGGATGACAATCCTTCACAGAAATTCTAATCTGTCCTAGAGAAACAACACAATTCGCTGTGCACCCACTTCCTTTCTCTGTTACTATGAAACAGCAGTTACTTACAAATATTATTAGGAGATTTCGGAGACTATGAATTCACCTAGAATATATTACCATGTAACTATTAGGAAAGTATTAATGTATAATTTAGATTTCCTATTCTATTATGTAAGGAACTTGCTAGACAAGTTATGTATCTGTATCAATAAGCCTATTGGCTAAGTTAAAGAGATCAGAGATAAACTATTACAGTAATTAGGTTTTGTCCAAATGTGACAAATATACTTACAATAAATTGCTATAGCTGTTACAAATGCTACAAATAAGCAATAGGTCATAAAAAAACAAAGTAATCATATAAATTAGGCTATTTTATTGGAAATTTCATTGAAACCTATAAGAACAGTACATATATGTATTAGCCTATCCTCAAACATTAATAACAGCCCAATTAACCCATTAAAATATATTATTAGGTTAAACTTTGCACGTGCCACCAAGCGTTGGATGAGGAAGCGGTACCGTCAATGAAATTCATTCACCATTATAGGCCTCGGCATTTTACCCGGACCCGAGGACCCGACCCGGAACCGATCCGAAAATACAGGTTCGGATCCGGAACCGGAACCGAGAATTTTACCTTATTGGGTCTACTGATGGAGGACCCGTGAGTAGCAGGTTCGGGTCCAGAACCGACCCGGGACCCGATCGGGTATTTTTGGAACCGAAAATATTAGAGTTAATGAGTCTTGAAACCCGATGCACCTACCCTAGTTTCCCTTGTATATCGTTTCCATTTCCCCCAAAAAACAATTGAGAAAAGAAAATTAGGATTTACTACCCATAAATACGAAAATCAAGCAAATAACAAACTGGAATAAGAGAATCCAATGTTTCTCCTCCATCAGAAACGTCCAGAAATCGATCCCGGGTTTGACTTGATGTGTAATTGCGTATAATTACATGTTTATTGTTCTAGTTTTCACTTGATCTTGATGTGTTGTTTGTTGTTCGAGTTCGTTCTTATTGTTTGTTGTTCAAAATTTTGTTCTGTTCATATTTTTTTGTTCTGAGTTTTGTTTATGTTTTCTGTTCAAGTTCGCCATGCTGTTCGACTTTGACTTGATCGTGAATTGATTATGTTGTAACTATTGTTCTTGTTGTGCCTTGCTTTATAATTAAGTTATTATGTAGTTCGTTTTGACTTGACTTTTACAAGTTTTACTTGTTTTTTGTTGTCGTGATTAAGAGTATGATGATGATCTCTGCTTTTTTTTTTTGTGTTTTGGAATGGAAACTTGATCAAGTTTTATGTGAGCAAAAGAATGGATAATGTATTTGGTGAACTGCACTACTGTAGGTTTTCAGATTGTTTTTATTGTCATGGATATTGTATTATGTTCGAGTAAAATTAAAGGTTATATGTTCGGGTATTGCAGGTTCATGGGTATAATTAGACCTGAAACTCATATTTATATCCGAAAATATGTGGAACTGACCCGAAATATCAGGAACCGACCTGAAAATGTGAAATTTACCCGAACATGGACCCGAACTACCTGGAACCGACCCGGCACAATAAAGACCCGAAATTTTTTTGGGTATTAACAGGTACGAGACAAGTGGACCCGAACCGACCCAGACCCGATAGGACCCGACCCGGAACCGACCCGAAATTTTTTAAGAACCTATATGGGTCTAAAATTCTAGGACCCGAAAGACCCGGACCCGATAAGACCCGAACCCGACCCGAGGACTCGGATGCCCAGGCCTACACCATTAGCGCCACCGTTACGTTCTTCATACATCACTTTGTGTTCTCTGCGGCCGTCTATAATAAAGCTTTGGGAAGTCAGCATATTTGAGTGATAAGAGTATCTGCTTATCCGCACTGAGCACAAAATTATTGCATCTGGAAGCTTCAAATTCACTTACATAAATATAGACATCAAAGTATTTATAAAATCTGAAATTTCTCAGAAAAACTTTAGGAGCTAAAACATATAACTTAAAATCTGATATGTGAATTTTTAATCAAGATTTTCAGTATCATCAAGTGAATACAAACAAAAGAAAACGAAGAACTAACCCTATATAACTGACACGGAGGTGAATACTAAAGTCGATGCAGAGCTCGTACATCCGACCGCTATCCAAAGCAGTTTCGTGCGAATACGTAAGTGGTGTGAAGTGGTACCTGATGAACATTTTCCATAAGACTCTTGTTAGTGACTCACATAATCACTTACATGATCAAATGAAAACCAAAATCAGCATTACAGAATCTGGGAAATATAATGTTTTATAAACCTTGTGGGAACTGCTGCAGATACTCAAGATGCCAAAACCCTCTCTCGAACGTTCTTCCTGTAAACAAAAGTAAAGGTCAAAAACCATTCTCTCAAAAACCAGATAGTGAGACAAAACAAAAAACATTGAGAGCTATTTAAAGTGTACTTGAGTTGATGTAGAGAGCGAAGAATCTGAACAAAACCTTTCCAAGAGTAAAGACTCTTCCCTTTTCTAGATAAAACCTGAGACATAAATTCAGCTCAGAGAGAGTGAAATGATCTAACTTTTTTCAGAAGAAAGTGAGTGTACCCCAACACTCTCCAATATATTGACGACATCATATATACGCCAACGTTCAACTCCTGCAACAACCACACAAATTTCTTAGTTGTGAAATCCAAATAAGGTTTAGATTTATTTAGAATTATAAAAATCTCACCTAATTTGGCCACGGCATCATCGATTCCAAACAAATCAACATCGTCTCGGTTAAATAGTCTCAGGAAACTGAATCGTACACACACAAAAGACGATAAAAGTTACACAGAAACCCAATCTGGTGGGAAAATATTGAGAGAGAGAGAGAGAAGGAGAGGTATATGTAAATACTTGGAGCCTATAGATTTGTCCTTGCCCCTGTAGGATTGGAGAGCGAGAGCATCCACATCTTGAGACACAATCCTAGACTCCTAAAACCGCAGAAGACGAATCTCGGCTGAGGTCGAACAGCGACCGGTCTTCAAACAGCAAACGGCCTTCAAATCAGCAAGCACGGTGAAGGAACTCGCCATTGTTGGAGCTGGTAATTTGCAGAGATTATACTTGTAGATTTAGTAGATGTAGCGGTCTTCATTGCTGTAAGCATGCAAATTTATAAGAGACCTTATGCCGGTTACGTTTGAAGAGGTTGAGCTTGAATTAATGGTACAGTGGGTGGGTGGGATGAAGCATGTTAATGTTAATGGTGGATTAAAGGAGAAAATAAATGGAATAGATAGCGTTACAGGAAGTTAATCGGCTTCATCAGGATGGAAAGGGACGGCGTATCTAAGGTGAACTTCATTTTGTATTTAGACATACAAAACCTTGGGCCTAAATAAAAGACTTGGTCTTGGTATAAATCTTGAAAGAGCCCATAATAGTTTTGAGAACGATTTTTGAGAACCTCTGTTTCCAATTTATTGGGCTGAAGCCCAGTCCGGGATGAGATGGCAATTTGATTGGCTAGGAATATTTGTGCCCATGTGGCAGTGCTTAGAAAGCTCCAATTTAGCTGGTTTTATATAGTAGTGATTTGACTTTGGTTTAGACTAAATCAATTTGACTTTAGTTTATGGTTTAGATTTTGTAGTTAATGCGTTAAAATACAACCCGTTTTGAAAGGATAGATGAAAATTTTAGATGACTTTTTTTAGTGAAACGTAGATGGCTTTTTCTATTGTTTGTAACGTGTACAATGAACTTTTCGAAATGATTAATAAGCAAAAAAAATTCCTTCACTTATTATGAACTTTTCAATAAGTTATAAGTTATGAAAATTATAAATAAAATGCAATATATGTTCAAAGTATATATATAGTAATGAATGATTATATAAATATTAAAAGGTCAATATAGTTATCATAAACTATAAATATTGCAGAACATTCAAGTTGATCAGGGATATGATCATTTGTTCACTGTTGAGTCACTTGGCCAAAGTAGAGGTTTAGCTCTGTTTTTAATGGACGATCTCCAAGTTAATGTTTTGTTCTCAGATAATTGAATGATTGATGTTGACGAAATCATCGGTAGAGTAAAGGTCTTTATGACATTTGTCTATGGGGACCCTGTTTTGGAACGAAGAGAAAAAATATGGGAATGTCTTACGCGTTTTGTCACTGTGCGATATGGACTATGGTTTATGGTCGGTGATTTTAATGAGATAACAGGGCACAATGAAAAGGAAGGTGGCAGGGGACGCTTTGATAGCTCGTTCTTGCCGTTTAAACAGATGTTAAGTGACTGTGAGATGCTAGAATTTTCATTTACAAGAAATATGCTCTCTTGGGTAGGAATAAGAGGACGATCGACGGTCCGCTGCTGGTTAGATTGAGCAGGAGGGAACGGAGACTGGCACGAGAAATTCTCTCATTCATCTGTTCGGTATTTGCGCTTGTTGGGAACAGATCATCATCCGGTTCTAACTAACATTTTAGACAAACCAATCAGTGCTAAGAAAAATTCAAATTTGAAAAATGAAAGAGGTGTAGAGATACTAGGTTTAAAACAGTAATGTAATCTATATTATTAAAACGGGAAAAATGTTAAACAAATCCTCAGCTTTTTCATTTGGACCATTATAATCCCCAGCTTTCGGAAAGACCTGAAAAACAATAAATTTTTCTTTTGACTTTAAAAACCCAGCTAACTTTTCTTTGAATGGATCAAATTAGACCCGACGTTAATTAGACTAACGGAACATGTTAACCCTGTTAATTTGCACAGTTAGCCAGTACGACAACGTTTTATCTTAAACTTCAAAATAAGATCTGAAACCCTAATATCATTTTCCCCCAAATCGATTTGGGGATTTTCTTGACACACCAACCCTAAAAATTACGATTACAACTCAAAATCCTCCAATCTCACACGATTGACTTCCCTTAGCACGAAGATGAGTTCGGATTCGACAGCTGAGAGTTCAACCGTGAACACATACGGTATTCGTGGGTTTCCGGCGAGCTGTGTTTGCGGGACTAAGACAACAATCTACACGTCTGAGACTAACAAGAATCCGGGGAGACCTTTCTTCAGATGTCTTACGAGAAGAAAGGTAGCTTCTTATCTTCTTGATTATATTGTTGTCGTTTATTCAAATTGAATATAAAGCAATATGCCTAAAATCTTATGGTTTTTGCATAGAACCACTTGTTTAAATGGGTTGAGGAGGCTGTTTATGAAGAGGTTCAAGATGCCTTACCAAAGATTGTACTGCTTGAAGCTGAGCTTAACAAAGAAAAATCTGATATTGAAGATTTGAAAGGCGTGGTCACTGAGTTGATGGAAGAGGTTGTAAGAGCCAAAACAGAGGTGAAGAGGTGTAAGGTGATGATGACGATCTTGTTTGTGATCATGTGCGTGATCATCATTGTCCTACTAGTTAGTTTGATGTAGAATTAAGTTAGTTATTTGCTTAATGTTTGGTCTTGACTATGTTTGGGGCTTAATTCAGTGACTATTATGTTGGTTTCATTGACTATGTTGTTGTTTGAAGTAATGAACTAAGTTGTTGTTGTTGGTTGAGATACAAACCAATCTTAAATAAAGCTTGATGAAACATAGCATAAGTTAAGTGTCAAAGCACTACAAAATAGATCCGAAAATACTGATACACAAGACAGAAACCTGAAAGCTGAGTGTTAAAGCACTAAAACTGAAACATGAGTGTCAAAACACTAAAACTTCAAAACACTAAATCCGAAAATACTATCTTCTGCTTCTGCCCCTTCCAACTTCGAAATCACGAAAACCATCGACCCCATACCGACGCATCTGAGTTTGGTGGTGCATGTGTGGCTTGTTCCCATCTCCCTGACTCTTGTGGCTGTGTTGATTCCCCTCGTGGCTGTGTTGACACTTGTGGCTGGGTTGGTTGTGATGATGAAGCATGAGACTGTCCCTGGCTTGGTTGTGACGATGATGCATTAGACTGACAATGAAAAAAAAAATCAAGTGAGCATAAGAAGATCAGAAACAAACCAAAAACATCTTGAAACTTGCCTGATTTTTCCTAGGGCGACCTCGTGGTTTCTTGGGCTGACTTTCAACAAAGTCATTCTTACATGTCTTCTTGTTATGATGCTCTTGCTTGCAATTAGAACATGTAATAACTCGATCAGCACGAGTTAGTTTCGTGCTATCAGTTGTAGAGACTTTCGGGCCCTTCTCTGTCTCACCCTTGCTCTTGAACCTATCATGGTTCTTTGGTCTTCCCGGGTTTCCTTTTCTCCAAGGTGGTGGGAGGACACCTAATCTACCAGTCTCAGGCCATAGCTTCTTCCCTTGAACAGGCCTTACCCCCATACTATAGGTTTGACGCCACATAGCTATGGTATAACAAGGAGATACAAAGTCAGAAAGTTTTTTACCATCTTTAAGGATCACATAGGCGGCATGAATGCAAGGAATTCCAGTCATTTGCCACTGGATACACCCACAACTTAGCTCATCCATATCCACAGCATAAGCCACACCACCATAATCAACCTCTGTGACTGGACCAACTGCTGGAAAGCTCATACAATCCTTAGACTTTGACTCCACTTTAGCCATCTGAAGATGCGTCCTTTTTGTGAACTTTGTCTTAGCATTTTTAGCCATTACAGCCCTTCTGAAGTTTCGAACCATACACTGTCTCCTTATATCCTCTAACATCTCCAATAATGGCTTCCTTCTTGCTTCACGGATGGTTCTGTTGAAGGACTCACTTAGGTTATTGAGATTATCGTTGCACAAGGTCCCTAATTTGAAATATGCTCTGGACCAAGTTTCTGGTTTGGTGACTTGAAGAGTAGCATAGGCGCCTGGATTGTACTCTTTCAGCCTCTCACTCCACATTTTATAATCTCCAATTGTATAACTCCTTGCTATTCGCCAGAAGAGTCTTTGTAGCTGCATGTCATGGCTGCTCTTCTTCCAATTATCGAAAATGTGTCTACAACACTGTCTATGCTCAACCTCTGGAAGAATGGTGTGGACTGCTTTCACTAAACCCTGCCAATTACAAGCATGAGACAGTTAAAAACACTAAGATACAGTAATGCTTTAAGCACTAAAAGCTTTAAAAAATCAAGATCAGACGTTTACCTTTTGTTTGTCAGACAATATAGCATAGCCTTTGCCATCCTTTAAGCCCAAGTCATTTGCGAGGTGTCTCACAAACCAGTCCCAATTCGTGTCATTCTCCACTTCTACTACTGCCCATGCAATCGGAACAATCCGATTGTCTCCATCACGTCCTACAGCAGCCAAGAGATGACCCTTTATGTCCCACTTTAGAAATGCTCCATCTAAACCCATTATCGGTCTACAAGAAGTCTTCCAAGTCTCCTTCTGCGCATGAAAGCAAACATATAGCCGGAAAAACATCTGTTTACTTCCTACTGTCGGTCCAGGGATGGTTTCGATATCCATTGTAGTGCCAGGGTTGGTTCGAAAAATCTCAGCTTGATAATCCCATATCTTGTTGAAGTGTTCTTCGTGGCTTGCTTTTCTTTCTTTCATAACCTTTGTCTTCGCATTCCCACAAGCTTCCACACTCACAAACATCCTATACTCTCTCTGTATCTCAGAAGCAATTTCATGCTTGGTGATTTTGGGATTCAACCTCAGCCTCTCAGCGAACAGCATTGCTATAGTAGAACACTTCAAAAACTTTGAGTGTCCTGTTATCTCACACTTGTGCTCATTCACATAACATTTGATCATCAGCTTCTGTTTGCTCTTCTCATAAGAACAATACACCCTCCAGGGACACGAGCCATCTTCACACTTCGCACCTAACTTCAAAGCAGTGGACCGGTAAAGCTTGATGTTGCGTCGGGTTTTTAATGTATACCTGAGAAGGGTATGCTTGAATTCTTCAGCAGTGGAGAAAGTGTTTCCCAGCCCAAGCATTGCCTCTGGATCCACATCTTCTCTGTAGGCTAAACTGGGAATCGATTGTTCTTCATTTTCATCATCTGATGATAGAGGATCCGGAACTTCTTTTTCATGCTCCCAATACCATTCGTCCCCACTATCTTCATCATTCTCACAATCATCATTCCTCGCTACTTCTCCGAAGAAGACAGTCAAATCGCGACCAGTTTCTTCCTCGATACCACCATGACCGTTTGCTTCATCAGGGACTTCTTCGTTGTTTGGGACTTCTTCGTTGTCTGGGGCTTCATCAGCTTCGTCGTCACCGACAACACCACAGTCATCCTCGCTGATTTCTCCTTCTTCTTCCCTATCGAGTACATCTGTTTTGCTTTTTTTCTTCTTACGTACATCAGCTTCGTCGCCGACTCCACCTTTTCTTTTCACTACAGAACTGGCACCACCGAGTTTCCCTTGTCGAGACTTCTTGTTCTTTTCATTACCCATCTTCTCTCTTCTTCTTTCTGGCGAAATCGTGAAATTAGGGTTCTTAATTGAGAAAACCCCCAAATCGATTTTGAGAGATAATGAGGAAGATGTGTTTTTTTAATTGAAGAGAAGACGACGTCGTTTTGTTTAACGACGAAAATTAACTGCGTTTAGACGCTTTGTTAGTGAACTTAACGCCGGGTTTAAATTGATCCAATCGACAAAAAGTTTGAGGTTTTTATGGTCAGTTAGGAACCTGGGGATTATAATGGTCCAAACGAAAAAGCTGATGATTTATTTAACATTTTTCCCTTATTAAAACTGTGGTATTTTTTAGATTTAATTCTCTTTTATCCTAATAATTACTACTTATGCCACTAACCGTAACTATTACTTAATCACAAATCAATTACCACATTTATACCAAAATTCTTGGATTATCCACTTACCAAACTTAACTTCCCCTCCTATGGGTCAAATAATTAATTCACTAAAATTCCCTTTGTTTTTTTTGTTAGGAAACAGAGAAAATATAATTTGAATCCTTATCTCCGCTATCGCGCTTTGGCTCTAAGTCATACCTCTGCTTTAATTCCAATCGCAATACTCACTCCTATGAACTTTCATGGTGTGTTTGCTTATCTAAGAACCTGCAGAGAGAAGCTTGGTAGGAACTGAAATCAGATTTTATCAGGACCTCTACAGTTTCCTTCAGTCGAGGAGCAATTATGGAACCTGAGTTTTCTCGGGAGTGATGGATGATCCAGACAAGAGATAATTGATCCGGCAGCCATGTATTTTTCCTTCTTAAGATCCAAGGATCAATTCCCTTTGGGAAAACTCAGGTTAAAATTTGTTTTATAATCGCATCGTCTCGCAACAATTCCTATATAAAATGTATCTATGTTTTGCCTAACTCCAATTCTGACTTTAGATTATTAATGATGTGTGATTCTTAAGTGGATTGTGTTAGATCAATTAATTAATGTCAATGGGCTTCAAAATTAATTGTAAATATGTGAATATAAATGGCCCACTCGTTGGCCATTATTAACCCTTGTTCAAAAGCGCGTGCGCGTAGCCGCAAACTCGGCCGCGTAAACGCTACTCGCAAGCCTAGCGTTTCGATTTAGGCCAATTCGGTAAAAAAAACGGCGGTTTAATAAACGTCTGCTTAATCAAATTAGGCGCCGTTAATCCGATTAATCACCGATTTATTTAACTTTAAAAAGTTAGGCCCAACAAAAATGAGCCCAAATTAAATTGTTCCTGAGTGACTTCAACAAAGGGAGAGATCATGATTATATATAGTGTCGGTACACGTTCATTTCTTCCCCAATGTATCGATGTGGGATGTTTTAGAGAAAAACTTGTGTCTTTCATTTAATATTTTAGTGGACTTTTTGTTGGGCTTTCGAAGTCTTTATGTTTCAAATTTAACAACTTTGTGAATTATTGTTGGGCTTTTCGATATGCTATATATTTATGTAGCAATTTGTTTTTCTTTTGTTTAAAAACTTTGCCACTAAAACTTTTTATTAGAAATCTAAGTTTTTTATATCTTGTATTACTAGATTTAAATTGTGATAGATATAATTATATGTTTGTGATCTAATCTGGTATATATTTACAAATTTATAATTTTAGTACCATATATATTTTATACATGAACATGTATTATACATAAATACATAGTATTATACATATAAATGAGGTATTATACTTATAAAAGTACAAAAAATTCTGCTCCGCGTACTCTCCGAGTTTTCTCCGATTTTCTAATAAATAGCTAGGCTCGGATGTGCCACACGCGTAGCGCCTAGCGAGTTTCCGAACAAGGTTATTAAGTAAATGAAGAGAAGGGGAAACATCCCACATCGGTTGGGAGAAGCAAAGTTGAGCAGTATATATATGTTTCCATGATATCATGGGTTAAACAACTCAGTGGGAGAGAGGACTCCCCACGCGCCGCTGCCGCCACCCGGCCCGGCTCGGCGTGGTCGTGGGTTTTAGGTCTTGGGAGAGGGCCTCCGGCCCAATAAGATTCTTTTTGGACCAAGCTAAGCTCAACATTTTTGCCATTTAATTTCTAAAAAAAAGCATGACATTTGTGAATAAACGACACGTAGTTCGTCTAAAAACGACACGAAGTTTGTCTGTTCGAAATGGATCAGAACGAGTCAACAGAAGAGAGATCTTGCGGAGAAAGTTTTTCAACTCTCCACTCCCGATATTTCAGAGATATTTTCACTAAACGTGTGCAACAGTTTCAAAAATCAAATCCATTTCTTTTCTTTAAATACTAGTCTCTTCTTCATTCATTTTCATTACTTTTCACATCGAAAACCAACAGCAAAAAATCCCAAAGCGTAAGTCTATAGGTTCGAGAGTGTTTCTTAGAACAATAGTTCGTAGAGGTTGGTCACGAGTGACGCGTGCCAACCTCTCATAGTTTTATCCTGGAATTCTAGATTCGTACAGATCCGTCACACTTATAGAGAGAATATTAAGAGTTAAGGAAATAGTTTCATCTCGACTCCATAGTTTCTTTTCGTCTTTTGAATCGTATATTTCCGTAACATTGTTTTATTTATAGCGCTTATGTCAATTCGATTTTTCGGCTTGTACAGATTGTGGTTTGTCGTATCTTTGAATGTGGATCAATCAATTATTTTTTTGAAGTAAAATTGAAAGTTGAATTTTTAGTGGATTTCTGCCATCGAAGACTATTTAGCTTCATCGTCCCAAGTTTTAGTCAGAGGTTAACTTTATAGAAATTGTGCGGGTCAAGGTCATATCTTCCCCATAGGAGAATGACTTATGTCGACATTGTTGATTCTATCACCTGATGAGGCCTAAGTGTTTTTTTAGGCATCTGACCAGCTAAGAAAAATTGAGATAGTGAACGAGGCCAAAAGTTAGTGGTGTCTTTACATCTCAATAAACTTTGTCTTGGCATATTATTATTTGTTAAGCTTTGTTCTTTGAGCAATCATATAATCCATTATTATTGAAAATTTACGGATATGCATCCTGACTTGGATTACTAAAGTGCTGCAGCACCAAAGACAACATTGTGTTCTTTATAGTGCGAGAAAATATAAGAGAAAAGTTAACGGTAAGTTCGATCTTATTACTCTGCAGCTTTCAAATCTTTGTCTACACTCTAAGACAGTTTTACTAACTTATATTTCACTCTACTACAGTTTCAACTACTGAGGTAGTTTTTGCTAACTAAAACCCAAATTATCATTATTCGGTTAGCTTTTTCTTACAACAACAAAATTATGTCTTATTGGGATCCATTATCTTCTTTCTTATCTTCTTTTCCCTGAAATCTTGTTCTTCCTTTTTTTCATGAGCTTAACTTTTCAAAAATGATTGCTTCCCAGATTTAATTTTAGTTTAATTGGATATTTATTGTTAAAGAGAATAAGAAGGAGAAAAGAGCATGGAGGTTGTTCAACGATCGAGTTAGAGAGAGAGTTCCGACGCGAGTCAGGTGAAGCTCGTCACAGTGGAGAGTCTTACTAGAGCAGGTGGAGCCCGGTGGCTATAATTTGATCAGACGAGGAGCTTGAGGCGGACGATTCGGCCGGAGAGTTTTCCTAAAGGTAGTGAAGATAATCCGGTGGATTTTGACGAAGCTCGGGTTCAGTGTCTGTTGCTACAGCTGTTTATCCGCAGGACACTGGTGCTCTGCTCGCCGCTTCGCCGTCATCTCCTCTGGTCGCGACTCGCCGTGATGAGCATCATCATCATCATCATCTGCTCCGAGCTCGGCGTTGCGGCAAAGCTCCAACCGCGAGCTCAAACCTGCTGTGCCCTCAGTCTCGATTCATCTTCGTCTTCAGGATCCCAGGATTGACATGACCACCGCAACTCGCAGCCCCGACGAGCTCCACCGCCGCAGTCTCCTTTCTTCTCCACGGGTCTTCTCTTCCTCCGTGTCTCAAGTCCGGCTTGAAGCTTCAACGTCATGCCCTCAGACTCTCTTCTGCGGTGTCTCAAGAGGTCTTCACTCTCTGTGACCTCCGGTGGACCGTAAAGCGAAGCCGCCGTTGCATCCGAGATCGCCAGCGCCATTGTTGAACCTTGAGATTAAGTTTGGTTAATTTTCACTTTTGGTCCTTGTAATTTTAATTGTTTCTACTGTTGCCTAAATATTCCTAGATTTTCACAAAAGTCCTCTCGAACCGCTGGTCTCCTTGAGATGGTTATCAGAAAACGTACATTGAATTCATTGTTTTAAGGTTTCTTAGGGATTTTTTTTGGATGGTTTTATCTTGAGTATAGACATGGTAGTTTGTTCATGGACAAGAGTCAGAATTAAGTTTTCATTTCTTTATATTAGAAAATTATATGCATGTTGATTTTTATCTAGTATTCTTTTTGTTTTCGTTTTCATAATATTCATTTATATAACCTTACGCATTTTAGTAACTTAGCGGATAATTATAAATAAATGGTGTACATTTTGACGAAATGTACATATAGAAATCATATGTACACATATATTTTGACGAAAAGATAAAAATAAATAAATGAAAGGTATACATATATATATGGACATCTTATGCATACCACTTTTCATATTTTATGTTTTTGATATTTTGTGTTTCGATTTTATACTTCTTAGTAGAGTAATAGGCAAAATCATGTTACTTTGTATATTTCAAACATCTATATAATAGTATGCACATGTACACATGTACATATATAAACATGTACATAAATGCATGTAATTGTTGCACATGTGTACACATATGTATATATATATTTTTTGAGCAACTGTGTACATGTGTACATATATATATATATATATATATATATATATATATATATATCCAATATTAAAGCTTGATTATTATATTATCTAATTATTTTTAATTAGAAAATAATGTATTACAATTCTTATGATATGATTTTGTGAATTTATTGATAATGTATACATGTGCATATATAATCATAAACATATGTAATTTTTGTACATGTGTACATATATATATATATGTACATGTGTACGCTTATATATATATGTACATGTTCACACGTATGTCCATTAGTAAATCTTGATTATAATACTAACTAATTCTTTTTAATTTGAAAATAATCTATTATAATTTTCATGGTATAATATGGTGATTTATTGACAATGTACATTCACATGTACATATATACACATTTACATGTATGACCGATAATAAATCTTGATATAATGATTTTATTGGATTTTAGCATCTTATTTTAGTCTATTTTGATCATTGTAACTTGAATTTAGGTGTGTATATTGCATTTATGTGTTTAATTATATAAAATAGGGTTAAAATGCACTTTTGGAATTTTGGGATTAAATATAGAGGATATATCCGCAATTCCATGAGTTTGGCGATCAGAGCTAATTGTAAGGAACCATTCATTCAATTAGAAAGGGATTAAATGCACATTTAGAAATTTGGGGTAATTGATCAGGATTTTTATGCAATTTTGAAAGTTTAAGGTCAAACTGAGAACAACTACAAAATTAGAGGACCAAATGCGCAAAATGAAGACAATTCACCATTGTTGCTCCAGTTCCTCCGTGACGTGAAGACTGAAGCGACAATGATTCCTGGCGGCCACCACGACGGATTCATGGCGAGGAACAAGCTTCACGATGGAGAATTAAACTTGGTTGTGGCTGTGAATCGAGAGACGGAGGGGACGCGGCGGAGATGGTTGCGTAGTGATGGCACAGTTCAAGAAACTCCGTGACATAAGAGGTACATAATTTTGGCATGGTGACCACGAGTGTCTTGTGGCAGAGGAAGCCACCATCGTCTTTCTTATTTGTTAATTTTTAGATCTTCAAATTTTATGTTCCATTTTTTTAAAAAGCAAAACGATTAAAAATAAATTTAGCTAACTAGAAAGAAAAGAAACCAAACAAGCAACATCTAGTTTTGACTTGGTTAAAAAAAACTACTTCAATAGCAACAACTGTCCCACAGTGTAATAAAAACTTATAAAATGACTATATGTAAATGGCTCCTTTAACAAATGTAGTGAACTGGTACAACTATTATAATTGACACATTTCTTATTATTCTTTTCTGCTCTGTAGTCTATATGTAACCAGTGGCGGCGCCACATCGGAGAGATGGTAGTCAAATGACCCATGTGAAATCTATGAATATTAGATTTTAGATGTAATTTAAATGTTATTGTTGTAATGAATTTTCTAAAATCTTTTATTTTGACCCACATGTCATGGGTTCAAACCTCGCAGATGCATCTTTAATCTATAACTCGAGATTGACCTGCGCGGATATTGGTTCATACATTTTTATATATTGATATTTGTTTTCACAATTAGTGTTATATATTTTAGATGAGTCGTAATATAACTAAGTGTATTCAAAAGACATGGACTAAATGGGGTAATATAATTATTTTTGGTACAAATATCCGAACCCGTTTCAGATACATTTGTTATTTAGATATTTTTAGGTTCCTACACATCAGAACCGAACTCAACCAGATCCAAAAGACCCCAACTCAAAAGCCACACATAAATTTATAATTAATATTCAAGCGGAACCTAATTTCAAAAAAAAAGAAACTATACCCAAAAAGAACAACCCATACCTATATGAATTGTCGATGTTCATGTCTAAGTGATTTTATAAACTAATAAAAAAGACTATTTCTATGTGTTTGGATAAATTAAGTTAAATAGAAAGAATTTTTTATTTAGTAAAATAATTATATGGAGTAAAAAATAAAGTGACAATAAATATAATATATTTTTATTATTTTGATTTAAGTTATCATTTTATTCACAAAACATGTCTTTGAATTATGTTTTTGGCTACGTAATTTTCCACCGATTGAAACTAAAATTAAAAAAAAAATTAGTAAAACAAATTATACCGAACGTTTAACTATATGCAAAACCCAGTTATTTTACATTTTTTGATTTTATAATTGGCACAAAGTTAATGTTGATTAACTAATGAATTAAAATCTGCACTATCTAATCTATTAAAAGTGAAGTACAATTGGTACTTTACTCTTTACTTTTTCCTAATATTTACTATGGAATGCTATTGGGTTTAAACTTTAAACATTATCCTTTTATAACTTTGCTAACCCTGCCTAATAAATTTACGTGTACTTAAAGTTAAATAACAAAACTGAGTGGAGCCAAAATCGCGTGATTTAATAACAAAAATGCTTCAGTTTAATTGGGTCTGCATAGATAAAAACAAAAGTTCCTTGGTTAAATATTGGTCTGCCACTCCTATATTAATTATAAAATCATTTTAATTATTTTAAAATCGAAATACAGTACTTTCGTATTATAAGGAGTTTTGTTAGATATTTATGATTTCATTACGGTATCTTTAGTCATTTACAATTAGACTAACAAATGTGGATCATATAAAATATTATCTAAATTAGTCCCAACAAAACATTACTGAACGAATTTAAATCCTTTTATTCTAGCATATTCATTTAAAGTATGTCATTAAAATACTGAACAAGCAATTAGAAAAATATCTTACATATGGATTTATGATACTGAAGAGTATTAGTTTAGATTTATTATTTTATGTATTGAAGAGTATCGGTAAAGTTTTTGCATTTGACGAAAATATCTCAAATACATAGTTACATTTTTTTTACATATGACTATATTACAATAATTTTAGATACTACTATATTTTAATATATACATTTTGGAAAATTTTCAAAGTAGTCAATGCTCTGTTATGAACATTATCCTTACTATTTAAATCAATAATATAATAATTATAGAGTATTGTATACACTATAAAGAAATGTACTTTATATATATATATAACCATAAGTATACATAAATAAACCAAAAGTTTATTTATATTAAAAAAATAGGATTGAATCTAATATTTTGAAAATAAATGGGAGCAGATCTAGATTGAGATCATTAATATTAAAATTTGAATAGATTTTAAGAGAGATTATTAAAATTAAAAAATATGTAGAAATTTTAAGAATATATTTCCAGTCCTTATTATTTACTAAATATTTCAAATAAAAAAATATTTTACATAGTAACATATTGATTTATATATTATAAAAAAATATCTAATAAAAATTCATAGTTACACATCGAAATACTCAAAATACTCTATAATTATTAAGTTGGTATTTGCAACAGTTTTAATATGATAACAGTCTTAATATCGGGTATTTAAAAAATATATCTTGAAAATAAGTTTAACTCAGCTATTTATCAAATACAAGATATATTGTTTAAATGGAATTTGATAAGTCGAGAACCGACAACCAAACTGAAACACAAATAAAAAAATAAAAACTAAAACCAAATCAATGTTCACAAATATCTAAACGGTTCCTGTATCCAAACTATATTTTGGTTTTAAACTTAAACCAAACTATTTATAATTCGGTTCCATTTCAGATTTTATAAAAATAGAAACCTGATCTAAACCCGACATTATCCAAACTGATCCAATCCAAATGAACCATTAAATGAAACCATTAAATTGTTGTGTTTTGAAATCTTTATGTAATTATCGGAAACAAACACTCGTGCGGGGGCGCATGTCAGAATTTAGTTATTATTATGGTAATATAATTAATGATATGATGTATTGTTAAGGTAATATAATTAATAAAATTGTTAAACTGATCAAATATTGAAATATAATTAATGTAATTATATTAATGAAATTACAAAAAGACACTATACTTCTCTTTTTATACTACTAAAGAATTATCATTTAAACTTCTATAAATGTTTTCAAACAGTACCAAAATGTATTTCAGTTTTAATAATATAGACTAGAAATTGATCAACACACCCGTACGGATACTTGTTCTTACTTTTTATAAGACATGATTAGTGTTATATATTTTAACATTTATATTATAATTAAGTGCATATTATTATATTTCTAAAATAAATATATATTATGAATGTGATAATTTAATTTATTGTTCCAACATATTCTTGTATATTTATTTTTATTAGTTTTGAGATCGAATTCTAGATTGGAGAATTAATTGTAAAATAACATTTTTAATATTATTTTGTATTAAAAATTTATATATTAATGAATTTAGTATTTACAGGTATAATTAAACTTTTAAATTATTAGCAATACATAATTAATTATGTAAAAATTATTATATTTATTTCCCATTATATTTGAAATAATATGTTTTATCATTAATTAGTTAGAAATGATTAAGGTATGTTACATGCTTATTTTCAATGATTGAAAGATAATTAATGCTAAAATCTAGTAATAATTAATATCTTAGTGGCATAATCTGTAATTTTTAAATTAAAAGAATGGTTATTTTCAAAATGTACTTTGTTTTAGTAATATACTAAACACTAATCTGCGCGCCAGCGCGGGTATAAATTTTCAGTTTTTAATTATTTATTTTATTAAATGATGTATTTGTAATATTCGTTTATATTATATTCATTAAGTAAATATTTTTTTTGCATCTTAAACTATCTATTTTTTTACGAATGTGTGATATCATATAAAAAAAATATAAAAAATGAGTATAGAGTTAATTAGATAATTTTAAAAACAGAAATTTTTCTTTCGTGTGCGATATCATATAAATAATGATCCGTCCAGTTAACAAAAATCATGATTATTTTATGTTTAATTTTTTTTATTTTGGTCATTTCCTTAAAACTATATTAAATTTTACATATTTTAATTAGAATATTTTTAATATCTTTACCTTTTTATTTGAAATGCAACTCAATATTTTTTTAACAATTATAACAAAATATTTAAAAAATATTTTTAGAATTTGTTTGAAAAATATGAAAATTACATTTGAAATTAAAATTATCCTAAAATATGATAAGTTTTGATGTAAACGAGAACTCAAATTATGTCAAAAATAATGATATTCAATGATAATAACAATTTTAATTGATTATTTTTTAAAAAATACATTTACAAAAATATTGTTTGAAAAAAAAATTCATTTATATTTCAAATATAAAATGAAAATATTATAATTAAATAATAAAAAATATAAATAAAAACCATAAATTTAGCAAATGACAACTGAGTTATATTATGCTAAAATTTTCTTTCTAACAATTTATCAAATGACAAATGAGTTATGAGCAAATAATACCATATATTTTTTAAAAACATAGCAATTCTTAAATATTTTTTGAATAAATAATTATTTTTAAATTTAATCAACTGAAAATAATATCCGTACAATTGTGTGAGTCAAATTCTAGTTTTATTGATGCATGTTATATATTAGTGCTGCATGTTTTAGGTAACATTTTAATGATGCACGTTTTTAAAAATCTCTATTATTAAAATTATGCACGTAAGGATAACTCATGAGTTTTTTTGGTTAATTAAATGACATTATGTCCAAATTTATTTAAGGATATTTCATTAAGGTAATTGAAAAAGACAAACAATAAAATAGGAAATTTAAATTCATTTAAGCATATTTCATTAATGTAACTGAAAAGACAAGTAATAAATTAGGCAGTTTTATTCGTTTTAGGACATTTCATAAATGCAACTGAAAAAGACATGCAAATAAAAGGAAATTTATTTAATGAAGTAAATACATTTCATAAATGCAACTGAAAAAGACAAGCAAAAATAAATAAATTTAATTAATGAAGTAAGGACATTTTCAAATGGATACCTCTTTTTTAATAATATAGATATAAATGAATTATGATCCACATCGTATTTATATCTAGCTCCGCCACTGTATGTAACTAGCTAGTTATTAAGCCCCATAAAACTGTGAGGAAACTTGCAAGAGTGCAACGTACAACGGGTCTACCATATGCAACGGGTCTACAGCGTTTGTGGCCATATATTTTCCAATTTCTTAGTTTAGCCATTCCGAAAAATCGAAGAACCAACATTATACAGTATAACAAGTCTTTAACGATCCATGTAATAACTGACATCTATTTAAACATCTATTTAAACGAGTCATCATATTCATAAAAGCATTATAACGATTTACATATAGCATTTGCATCACAACATTTTAACAAATTTTACAATATTATTTTGATTATATCTTCGTAGATATTGAAAACGTTTAATAGAATTTCATAAAAGCTTGAAATCATTATTGTATATTCTTATCAAGTTCTTAATTTTTAATAACCAAGATATCAAAACAAATCAATTCTAATTTTTGTATATTTTCTAAGAATATATCTCATATATTAAAACAGAAGTCACAAACTTTGATTCTTGTGTGATTTAAAAAAAATAGATCTAATGGACCTATTCTTACAAAGTCATGTTACATTTAATATATAATCTTATCATTTAAATTTTAGGTTTACCATAAATTTTTATTGGGCTATCAATAATTAGATTTAAATAATAAATGATCCATTGGATTTATAGATAGTATAAATTAAATAGATATAATTTAATGTTGTAATATTATACCTCTATATATTAAATATTTAAATATTTGTCGATGTTAACTTTTAAAATTATAAAGATTTTGTTTTTGTTTTGTTTTTTTTGTCATCAATTACAGACTCATATTGACTATGTGAACCACACCGGGAGATCCTGATCCATGTGAACGACGAAAGACGGTTGTTTCCTAACACTGCGTGCTAAACTATCCGTCTTTGAGTTTTGCGTCCTTGGTACATAGATGATCTCTGATCTAATGAAACTTTCTCTCAGGGTCTTGATATCTTCCAAATAATCTGCAAATGCTGGCAATTCTTCTGGTTCTGAAACCATCTTCACCAATTGAGAACAATCCGTTGCAAATGTAACCTGAAATTGACGTAAGTTTTTCATACATTCTATTGCCCATAATAGAGCTTCTATCTCCGCATGCAGAGGAGTGAGACAAGCCCGAACATTCCTCGCCCCCAACAGCCCATCAAAACCTTCTAAAGTACTGAACCAACCTTGTCCTGAGAAAGTATCATTTTCCTTCCAAGAGCCATCTGTGAAGCACCATCTTCCTGGGATCAATGGAAGGGTTGTAGGCTCGACCGGTAATACTCTCTTGTTTTCCTTTAGTACATGTGCCTCAGCCCAGAGTGTTGACTCTGTTTCTGCCAATTTGAGCGTATCTCGAGGATCTATATCCAAATTACTAAAAACTTTATTATTCCTTCCTTTCCAGATATACCGTAGTATCCACGCAAACTGATGATCCTCCATATGCGGGAAGACTCGCCAAAAGAGATGATCCACATTTGTGAAAAGGGAGCTTGTGGGGAAAATACCTGGGTTTGATGGTATCTTGGAGAGAGCCCAAACCTGAAGTGCTGGAGGACATTTAAAAAACACATGGTTGATCGATTCCTCATCCGCTCCACATCATGCACAACATATATCCGCTTGTATCCCTCGCGCTTTCAGATTCTTCTTTACTGCTATACACCCGGTCACTAATTGCCATAGAAAATGTTTCATTTTTGGGGGGCACCGTATTTTCCAACAGAACGCCTTCAATGTATCAACTGTAGGTCCAAACATTAAAAGTGGTCTTTCCCTATCTGGGTAGACCCGTTCTATCTGATATCCTGATTTAACCGTATACTTCCCATTATTTGTGAAATGCCAGCCATCCCTGTCTACCATCTGGGTTCTACTCAGTGGTATGCTTTCTATAATTTTCACATCATGGGGATCCATCAAAGCCCGGAGTGCCTGGGAGTTCCAGGTTCGCGAAGTAGAATCAATAAGAGAATCCACTGTTAGGTCTGGGTAAAAATTGTGTTGATTTTTATTTGCTGGTCTCGGGCGAGTGGTTGAGAGCCATGGGTCATTCCATACAGATATAGATGATCCTGATCCCACCCTTTTAATTAGTCCTTTGCTAACCAGAGATCTGGCAGAAACAATACTCCGCCAGCCATATGACAAAGAATATGAACGAATCGGTTCCAGGGGTGAGGCGTTCCTGTAATACCGACCTTTGAAAACTCGAGCAAATAAAGTATTTGGCCTCTCTATCAGGCGCCATAACTGTTTACCAAGCATCGCTGTATTGAAATCAGTGATATCTTTAAATCCTAAACCTCCGTCCTCCTTATTTACACATACTTTATCCCATGATTTCTAGTGCATGCCTCTTGTGTTTCCCCCTGGACTCCACCAGAATTGTGCAACCGCGCTTGTCAGTTTTTTTGCGGCTGCCTTAGGTAAACGATAGCAAGACATGACATGATTTGGTAATGCCGTAACCACTGATTTTATAATTACTTCCTTTCCTCCTTTTGTGAAAAATTTAAATGTCCAGCCATTAACTCTATTATTTAGCCGGTTCTGCACAAAGCTAAAAACTTGTATTTTGGATCCCCCAAACTTTCTGGAAGACCTAGATAAGATCCCATGCCTCCAATATTCTGGATTCCTAAAATATCTCGCAACTCCTATTTAAATGGTTCCTCAATTTTGTGCCCAAATTGAATGGAGGACTTATCAAAATTGATAAGTTGACCAGATACTACCTCATATTCCTTCAATATCCTGAGAATAGTTTGATACTCTTCCTTTTGAGCCTTACAAAAGAAAAGACTATTGTCCGCAAATAGCAAATGAGATATCGATGGACACGCTCTGGCTACCTTCATCGCCGTTAGGTGTCGTTCTCTCTCTGCCTTTTTAATATTTGCAATTAAAGCCTCAGTACACAAAATAAATAAATAAGGAGATAAAGGATCCCCTTGTCGTAAGCCCCTATGTGGAGTAATAAGGCCCCGTGGTTGACCATTTAGTAGAACCCGATATTGTACCGATGATATACACTCCATCAATAAAGTAATCCAATGAAAATCAAAGCCCATCTTCTGTATTATAAAGATTTTGTTTTAAATAACAAAAATCATATTATCTAACAATGATTAATCTTTACTATGGAACCAATGAAAACAAATTTTAAACTATATAGTTTATTTTAAAAATTAAACAAAAACTAAATGTTTATTTATTTACTCGATAATATAAATCTATGAAGCGAAAAGTTTAATTTTTAAAAAACTTTCTACATATGTGAAATGTTACAATATCTTTGAATATGACAGTAAAAAAGTATTTTACTAATTTTTTAATAATGAAATAATAATCCGAAAATATATATATAGAAGAAGATACAAATACATGTGAAAGTTTGAAACAATCTATTCAATGAAAAAAATATACAGTAAACTTATTATGTTTTAAAAATTGATAGACACATATATATTATAATATATACCAATTCAGAATATAAAAAAAAATATTTATATAAAAATAAATGAAAACAAAAATCCGCGCAACCTAGTTAAACGTTTATTTTTGAAAAACAATTAAACAAAAAAGAATATACCAAAGATCTATTCCATTTAAATCCACTAACTTTATTAATTTTAATAAATTTTGAAACTCATTTAAAATAAAGCTAATCATAACTCCTCCAAGTATTATATAATTTGAAATAGAAAACTATTCTTTCCATCGATATAACATAATAATATATTAAAAAAAATTGAAACACTATCGCATATCAAATTTTATTTTATAACAAAAAAAAATCTGCGTTTATGAAGCACGGATCAAAATTTAGTAATCTTTAATAAATATATAGATCCGTGTAGGTTTTGTTGGGTTTTTACTTGAGTTTCGAATTAAAAATAAATAAAAATAAAATACATTTTAGAGGAGAGTTATATGGGAAGTTTTGTTTCGAAATAGAAGTATACTAGGTGTTCTGTCCACACATGCGGACGTAGTGTTCTTATAGATATTTATCTGTTTATAACTATTAAATCAAAACCAACATAATAAATTATTAATTATATTTTTAAAAAGATAAATCAAACATTAAACTTTATATTTTATAATAAAAAATATAATTTCAGATAAAAACACAACATATTTAAGAATTATCTTATGTTTTAAAAATATATTTTATTTTTGAGAATTTTATTATATTTACTTATAGTCAATTATCAAATATAACATATAAATAAAATATTATTAATATATTTCATTAGTTTTTATCAATATATATATATGCTTATTGTTGTGCTAAATTTTTAAAACATTTACATATATTTTAGAAAATATATTTATTTGTTTGATTAGCATTTAATTATAAATTTTTTTTATATCTAACTATAAATTTATAAAAAAATATTATTTTCAGATAACAACATAATATATCTAAGAATTATCTTATGTTTTAAAACATGTTTTTATTTTTGAAAATTTTATTATATTTATTTATAGTCAATTATCTAATATAATATATAAATATAATAGTTTTAATAGAAATTCGTTTTTAATTATTTATATTTTAGATAATTCTTATTATTATTAATTTTAATCACTTATTTAATCAGATATATTTTAAATTTGTTTTTATTTTCGGCTAATTTATATAATTTATTTATTAAGGGTATAAACGATTTATTATTAACTTTAATCTCTTTTTTAATCAGATAGATTTGAAATTCGTTTTTATTTTTTGACTAATTTATATAATTATTCATTAAGGGTATAAACGGGTATAAACGATATTAACCGCTCTAACTTTTAACGTGAAAGCTCCGTTGCAAAAATTTAATTCGCAAATAATAGTATAGATGAGCAATTGATTCCAATTAATTGCAAAATCGACCCCGGATTCCTTTGGGTATTACGGAGAAAGACTTGAACGCAGAAATCTAGTTTATCCAAAAGTCTCCAGGCCAGGGAATGATGACTCCGTCACAGTACAAGCTCACAACTTCTCCAACAATCCCTTCCTATTTACCATTTTGCCACCCATCTCGATATCTTCCTCTGCCTTGTCACAAGAAGCCGAATCTCGTTTCGAGTTTCCGAGAAAAACCCAGATTCTTACCTTCCGTCGGGTGCCTTGCATCATCTTCTCCAATGGCTACTCCGACACAGAGCAGCGAAACCAAACCTTTCTCTGTCCTTTTCGTCTGTCTGGGTAACATTTGTCGGAGCCCAGCAGCTGAAGGCGTCTTCAGAGATATCGTCAAAAAGAGAGGCCTCGACTCCAAATTCACCATTGATTCCGCCGGAACCATCGATTATCACGAGGTGTGATCAATCACTCTTCTTTTGTTTTTCCAGAGAAAGAACCAAACACAATTTAGTATGTTTCTAGGGTTGTGAAAGAAAGATTGATGGATGTCTGATTGGGAACAGTTACTGTAATCATGTTTCAGATGATTTTGGAATTCATCAATTTTGATTGTGCTTTTTTGAAGGGGAATATGGCAGATCCAAGAATGAGAAGTGCTGCGAAACGCCGTGGAGTTGAGATAACATCATTATCTAGACCAATAAAGGCATCTGATTTCAGGGAGTTTGATCTCATTCTCGCTATGGATGAGCAGAACAGAGGTAGTAGACCCAAGAGGGTGATGATTGCTGTTATTTTTTAATATTTGAAACATTCTACAAGAATCATGGAGAGTTGACATTAGCATACACTTCATTGATGAAGTTGTTTGTTTGCAGAGGACATATTGAAGGCTTACAATGTGTGGAAAGCCAGAGGCAATTTCCCACCTGATGCTGATAAAAAGGTAAACGTTGCTGTTTGTTGTTTGCTCACCATTTTCAGGAGAGATTATAAACTCACACTTCCTTGGATTTTGCAGGTGAAGCTCATGTGTTCGTATTGCAAGAAACACAATGACAAGGTAGTGCCGGACCCGTATTATGGTGGAGCTCAAGGTTTTGAGAAGGTAACAATAACCCACAAGTACGCTTAGTAGTTGCACCTTTAGAAAACTACCGGTCTCTTATTGGTGGGAATACTAACTGTTGGTTTAGACCATATGTGCCAGGCCTAAATCATCTTCAAAATGGTTCGATTGGTTTATAAGATTCCCAAACTTTCTTGTTTAATCACTTGAAAACTTCAATCTTCTTTCTTTGTTCCACCTATTTCTATGTTAGGTATTGGACTTGCTTGAAGATGCATGTGAGTCGTTGCTGGACAGTATAACGGCGGAAATTTGACATTGCAATGATTCCAGACACAAACTCTATGTGTCTGATTGAAACTGATGTTATTGCATTTATAAGACATCTTCAGTTATGTCAAACAGCGTTAGAAATGGTGTGAAGCTCGAATCTTGTTGATGTTTTCTTTAAGAATACCTTATTAAGCTTACAGGTGATAATCACACTCATTTTTCAAGCATCTCACACCCGACTGAATAATGTTCTGCAAGGAAGTGTACATTAGCAAAATGTTTAACGGGCATTGTCTTCAACTAGTGAAATTGACAACAACAAAATATTATAGTTTTATGAATCTATGATACTTCTGTGTAAATTCTTTCACTCTTTTTGTATCATCCGCCTCTCCCAACTCACGACCAAGGATTAACGAGAGTGGAGTTAAAGACACCCCTGTCTACACAACCTGATATTCCAACTTGTCCTGTTACAGTGTTACTAGTCCCAAAATTTACAGACAAGTACTTTTTTATAACACACTAACCCATCATATTCAATATTTCTACTTACAGTCACATATAAGGGAATGAAAAGAAACACATGAGTAAATAAGTTACTCAGTGAAAATACTAGTTGCTCTGTATGAACTTTTATACTATTTAATCCAGAATGAGAATCAACTAGCCAATGACAATTAAGAAATCAATAACACTTTAATAGCAAACGAAAAGAACTTAGTCATTATCACATATACTAGATTTTATATTCGCGATACGCGCGAGTCTGTATTAATAATTTAATTTAATTTTATAATAATTTTAAACTAATTATTTAATTGATTTATGTAATTTTTTATTTGAAATATGTTTGTTGATTTTATTATATATGGTTATTTATAACTATACCCTCTATTTATTTATTTGTATTTATAAATGTAATACTTATGTTTATAAACATATTCATTTTTTGAAAAATATTAAATTGTATTTTGAAATATTATATAAATTACTTGATGCATGTCAACTGTTAATACATTATAATATTTTATCATACATTTTACATTTATATTATTTGAATAACATTAACGATTGAACTATATGCATAATATCTAATTTTTCTTTGTAGTCAGAAAAAATTTACAAAATTAATGTGTGATTGTTATATATATATATATATGTGTGTGTGATAGTTTAATATTTAGATTTAAAATTTAATCACTATAAATATTTTGATGAACTCTAGTTAATATTAAATAGCATTTGTAAGATAATATAAAAAGTAAAGTAAATATAATGAATTTAACTAATGTTATGTAATATTTTTATTTATTGAATTAATAATATTGAGAATCTAAAGTAATAGATTTATCTTCTACTTTATTCAATTAATTATTTGTATTGTAGTTAAGCTTGTATGATTGTATAATGTATTACAAATATTATAATTTATTTTTGGTATAATAGTTAATATTTTTTTTGTTTTGTAGTTTACATGAAGATTTAGATCCTCTAAAAACAATTACATAATCTTGATAAAAAAAAATTTCTAGTTGCTAAATGCTAACGATAAAATAGCAAAAGTCTTACATAGCGTATTCATTGTGAACTTGAGACTTTTTTTCTTCTAAATGTCCAAAATTTGTAAATTTGTATGTTTTTAGTTGGTTGATTATAATACTTAGATAGTATATATATTGATAAATTCATATTGATTGTTCCTTCTATTATTCTCTTATGTTATTTTTCATGCTAATTTATTGTTGATCTTCGTTATAAGTTTTATTAAAAATCTTAACTAACTTATTTGACATGCTTTCTTAGGATCTTTAATTTTTTATCTATCTTATAAATATTATTCTCTAAATATTTTCTTCGACATAACTCAACATAGAGCTTCTTAAATTTTATATGTATATGAAGTGAATCAGACTAATGATTATAAGAAATCATCGTGTAGTTTGAAATTATTCTCTAGTATAGCCGGTATTTTTCTGGTGTGATGCATTTTTGTCTATCGGATTTTGTCTTCGACTTGTAAGATTTACTTTCTATCCCAAATGTTTTTTTTTGTTTTCATTCACTATTATTGTTCATTCACTTCAAACCCTATATTTTTATGTGTTCCTTTCCTTGTTCATTTGGATTATGTGATTCTTTGATTTGGATATTATTAAAGAAGATACATTTGATATTGATTTTTAATTTTTTTTTAAATGCACTTTTTGAAATTTTATTTTGAATAGTATATTTTATTTTGTGTTCATGCAACTTAAAAATCATATATTCTTTATATTTTATTTTATTTTAGTTAATTTGTTTTGTTAAATTTCCAAATATTTAGTATATATATGAGTCATTTCCATTTTAATGATTTATTTATTAGTTTTCCTTATTTGATGTTGAATTCTATTGTGTATTGAAATAATCAGTTTTGGTAATTTTAACATTTTAAAAATAGTAAATCTGTAATTATGATTTTTAATATTTTGATTGATTATTTATAATCCTATGTGTATACTCTTAATGACTTATAACCTCAATTTTATATAGTAAATAAAATGATGTTTAGCATATTTTTGGTTTTTTAAAAATATTATGTGAACACTTTTAATTATTTATACCTTCAGGTTATACATAGTATATGTTATTTGTGAATATATTCATTAGCATATAGCCTAAAATATGAAAATCCTGAGTACAATTTATTTATGTTTTGAAAGTCTTGCATTTTCTAAATTAACTTACCTTGTTTGATATTGGTTATAATTTTTGTTAATTTATTAAACAGTTAATATTGCTTGTTTAAATTTTTTTTTGTAGATATAACTGTTTGAAAGCCTTGCATTCTTTATTTTTGTTTTATATTTTTGAAAATTTATATATATTCAGTTAACTTATTTTATAATCTTTTAACTTTTGTTAGCTTTTCTTATTTGATAATGATTTCTGTTTTATTTTGAAATAAACAATTTTATTGAAATATTGACATTTTTGAAAATATTGAACTAAAATAATGATTTTGTCATTTTATGATTAGTTGTTTTAAATCCTATTTGTTTTAAGTTATATTATTGAATATTTTCAATCGCATATAACCTAAACTTCAAAAATCACGTGTTTTGAATTTATATGGTTCTAATTGTTTAAATATCTTGCAATTGAAGTAAATTATTATTTTTGTATGATATTTCATTTTAATTTTCGAAAACATATTATATATTAAGCTGAATCATATATAATTCTTTGCCTTTTGTAATTTTACCATATTTAAATTGATTTAAATTTTATTTTGAAATAAACGATTTTAGGTAATATTTACATTTTTAGAAATAGCAAACTAAAATGCTGATTTGTCATATTCCTATTGATCTTGTATTTTTAAATTAATTATTATTTTCGTTATTTATTTTTTAATTTTTCGAAAAATATTAAACATTATGTTAACTTAATATAGTATTTATATTTTTGTAAATTTACCTTATTCGATATTGATTTATATTTTAGTTTGAAATAAACATCTTTTTGGTAATATTAGCATTTTTAAAAATAGTAAACTTAAATAATGATTTGTCATACTATGATTGGTCATTT